>NC_134820.1:34035622-34040622 GCF_046742065.1 Oratosquilla oratoria | reverse complement strand
TTCCTCCTCCTTTTCTTCTCTTCCTTTTTCTACTCCTCCTCCTCCTCCTCTTCTTCCTCCACCAACTCCAATCTCACGAAAACGTCTATTTCGGTCGGTGATACAATCCTCTCTCTCTTTCTCTTTCTCTCTCTCTCTCTCTCTCTCTCTCTCTCTCTCTCTCTCTCTCTCTCTCTCTCTCTCTCTCTCTCTCTCTCTCTCTCTCTCTCTCTCTCTCTCTCTCTCTCTCTCTCTCATCCCTATCGTTTCCCTTTTCTCCCATTATCTCTTTTATTTTTTGTCCCTTTGCCTCTTTCCTTCGAGCCCCATCCCCCTTTAACCGACCGTGAAATAAGAAAATATTTGCCATCGGGAGACAATTTGCTACGGCAGAATGTGCCACCTTTGCCCGTTGTGTTACAGAAGCTTAAAACACGAGACAGTCATTGGTAGCTTTTGGACAAGTTCGAAGCTCACTTTGCTGCACTCCATCCCACTCCCATCCACCCCACGTCCCTCTATTCCTCCCTCCACCACAATCCTCTTCCCTCCACTCCCTTCCATCTTATTCTATTTCCTCCACCTTCCATTCCACTCCTCTTTACTCCTCTCTCCCACTCCCCTCCTCTCCCCAATCCCCTCCTTTCTCCCACTCCTCACATCTCCTCTCCCCTCCCCTCCTCTCCCCTCCTCTCCCCTTCACTCCTCTAACATCCACTCCTCTCCCCTCTACTCTAATTCCCTCCCCCTCTCCTCCTTTCCTCTCCACTCCTCTTCCCTCCCCCTTTCCTCCTTTCCTCTCCACTGCCCTTCCCTCCCTTACCATCATCTGTCCTCCCCTCCACTCCCCTTCCCCCCTCCCCTTCCCTCTACTCCTCTCCCCTCCACTCTTTTCACGGCACATACGGGATAGACTACATTTTCTTCCTTTCCATTCTATTCCACTCCCCTCCCTTCCTCTACCCTCTACTTCCCTCCCCTCATCTCCCCTCCTCTCCTCTCCCCTCCACTCCCCTGCCCTCATCTCCCCTTCCCTCACTCACCATCACCTCTCCTCCACTCTCGTCACCCTTACTTTACACTCTCCTCCCCTCCAATCCCCTCCCCTCCCCTTCCCTCCCCTCTTCTCCACTCCACTCCCCTCCCCTCCATTCCACGGCACACACGGGGTACTGTACACTCCATTTCCTTCCCCTCCACTCCATTTTCCTCCTCTTCTCTCTCCTCCATTCCCCTGCACTGCTCTCATACCCCCTCCTCTCTCCTCCCTTACCATCACCTCTCCTCCCCTCCACTCCCCTCCACTCCATTCCCCTCATCTCCCATCCACTCCCTTACCCCGTCCCCCTCTATTCCGCTCCACTTCCTTTCACTGTCCTCCCCTCCCCTCCCTTCCCCTCCTTTCCCCTCACCTCCCCTCCACTCCACTCCCCCGTCCCCCTCCTTTCCACTCAACTCCCTTTCACTACCCTTCCCTCCCCTCCCCTCCTCTCCCTTCTCTTACCATCACCTCCCCTCACCTCCCCTCCCCTCTCCACCCCTCTCCTCCCCTCCCTTCCCTTCCCCTCCTTTCCCCTCACCTCCCCTCCACTCCATTCCCCCGTCCCCCCTCCTTTCCACTCAACTCCCTTTCACTACCCTTCCCTCCCTCCTCTCCTCTCCCTTCTCTTACCATCACCTCCCCTCTCCTCCCCTCCCCTCTCCACCCCTCTCCTCCCCTCCCCTTTTTTTCCACGGTACACGCGGGGTGAACTCGCGCATCTCAGGTGGCCAAATGTCCGCCCTTCTCTTACCATCACCTCCCATCTCCTCCACTCCCCTCTCTACCCTTTTCCTCCCCTTCCCTCTCCACCCCTCTCCTCCCCTCCCCTTTTTTTCCACGGCACGCGCGGGGTGAACTCGCGCATCTCAGGTGGCCAAATGTCCGCCCTTCTCTTACCATCACCTCCCCTCTCCTCCACTCCCCTCTCTACCCCTCTCCTCCCCTTCCCTCTCCACACCTCTCCTCCCCTCCCCTTTTTTTTCACGGCAAGCGCGGGGTGAACTCGCGCATCTCAGGTGGCCAAATGTCCGCCCGGACAGAACGTCCCCCGTTCCTGGGCCGAACGAGACTCTTCTTGTCCAAAGTGTCGCGCGGGGAATTGCCGCAGCACAGGCAATCGTCTTTTACAACGCCTTCAGGCACCTTTTTGGCCTCCAGGAAGACAGTCATGCACGGATAAGCTTTAGTAGCGATGTGCATTCATTAATACACGCACGTACACGCGTATGCGCATATGGGATGAGTGTATACACAGGTACACACACACACACACACACACACACACACACACACACACACACACACACACACACACACACACACACACACACGCACAACATAGGTGTTGAAGAGGGACAGTGGCTTTGGTGAATTTTAATGTCTGAATAATTTTGTTAAATTCTTTTATTTTCTGGTGTTCTATCAGTGATATCCTAGAGAATGATTTCATTCATCTCCCATAGTTTCATAAAACAGTAACGGAAATCACAAAGACGAAATTTATAGTTCTCAGTTCCTTACTAAGCACTCGAAACCATATACAAACATACATACATACATACATACATACATACATACATACATACATACATACATACATACATACGTGTGTGTGTGTGTGTGTGTGTGTGTGTGTGTGTGTGTGTGTGTGTGTGTGTGTGTGTGTGTGTGTGTGTGTGTGTGTGTGTGTGTGTGTGTGTGTGTGATTTACCTTGGTCTTTGGATCACGTGTTGGACTCGTGATCGACAGCTATTTCCCTCCCGGAAAAGAGCTCAGAGTTCGTATGAACGATCTATGGGTAATGCTATGACCTTACACGCACACACACACCCAATTCCCCGCCCACGAGAGTTGGAGTAACGACTCGAAGCGCAGCGATACTGAAATAATTTCAGCCCTGGGCAGGATTCGAACCAGGTACCGCCGGCACCGTCGTACTGACAGTCTGGGACTCTACCGTGTGTGTGTGTGTGTGTGTGTGTGTGTGTGTGTGTGTGTGTGTGTGTGTGTGTGTGTGTGTGTGTGTGTGTGTGTGTGTGTGTGTGTGTGTGTGTGTGTGTGTGTGTGTGTGTGTGTGTGTGTGTGTGTGTGTGTGTGTGTGTGTGTGTGTATGTGTCCGTGCTTGTGTATGTGCGCGCGCTCGCCTGTGTGTCTGTGAAGTCAACCCATTGTCTTGGATCACATGCTGGACCTTTGATTGGTACTATTTCCCTCTCGCTTGGAACTTATACCCATCCGCTTGCCCAAGGGAAACAGTAATGAATCTCAGGAAGAGGAAGAGTGGGAAAATGAGTGGAAGGTATGTGGACAACTACTACATTCAAAAGAGGATAGGAAGATGAAAAGTGAAGAAAATAGGAGGAAGAGGAGGAGAAAAAAATAGAAGAAGCAAAGAAGATGATAAAGACACCAATGATACACTGAACAAAAGAAAGTTGATAGTTGATGAAGGAAGAGAAGAATAGAAGAAGGAGGAAAAGGAGAGGCAGTTGAAGGAGGAGGAAGAGGTGGACGAAGAAGATGAGGGACCGAAGAAGAAGTAAGAGAGGAAGGGGGGGATATGGATAAAGGATGGGTAGGGGGAGGTGAAAGGGAAGAGGGAGGGGGGGTAGGGGGAATGGAAGGGGGGGTATGTATTGGAATTGATCTAATGAAGACAAACGCGAATGGAGGGGAAGTGGAGGGTTGTGGAGTGGGAGGAGAACAGTGAAGGACCATTGAACGGGGAGTGCGTCAGGAGAGGAAGGGAGGGAGGGAGGGAGGGGGAACAAGAGGAAGAGAAGGATGAGGCCAAAGAGAGGGAAGAGGAGGAGGAGGGAGACAAAAGCGAAGAGGAAGAGTAGGTTGAGGAAGAAGTGGAAGAAGAGCTGGAGAAGGAAGAACAGAAGGAAGGGAAGGAGGAGAAGAAAAGAGAGAGAGAGAGAGAGAGAGAGAGAGAGAGAGAGAGAGAGAGAGAGAGAGAGAGAGAGAGAGAGAGAGAGAGGTAAGAAAGGAAGCAGGTCAAGCAACAGCAAAAATATTAAGAAAAAATAAAACGAAAACCATTTCAAAATCAAAATCTGTACACGTTAGCCCCGCCCACCAGACTTCTCCAAAGCCTATGATTGGTCCACAGCTGCAGATGTATACCTCTTCCTCCTCCTCCAGCCAATCCCAACGCATCCCTTTTCCTGCCCACCAATCACATGAGAGGAAGAAAGAAGGATAGAGGGAGGGGCTTATCCGCAAAGATAATCTTTCTCCTCTCACTTGAGTTTGTTGACAATCTATGTTATCTTATCACAGCTGCTCCGCGGCTTCTGAAGCTGTTGGTACAATACCTCTTCTCTCCCAGCTGCTGAAACTAACTCACTACGGTTGGCGCACCATATTGCTACGCCATACCAGTTCCTGGCTGTCGGGTGTAATTTAGTTATTTCCCTGTTGATCGCTTTATACGTTTCGACACGCTTCCCTCTACACCATTCCTCCACCTCCTCCCCGCCCACTCCTCTCCTCCCCACCCCCTTCCTCACCCCCATCACCTCCCGTTCTCTCGTTTTCTATCCTGGACAATCCCTCCTCCCTCCTCCTCCTTCCTCTTCCTCCTCCTCCTCTTCGTCTTCGTCATCCTCCGCCTCGCACTCGTCTTCCTCCTCCAATTCACCCATGCCTTCATCTTCGTTCTCCTCTTCTTCTTCCTCTTCCTCCTCTCCTCCTCCTCATCCTCTCGTCCTCCTCCTCATCATCATTATCCTCATCCTCATCCTCATCCTTCTCTCATCTTAGTACTTCGTTGTTGAAGGACCATCCCTGCCTCCTGCCACACTGCCCGGGTCAGAGGCAGTGCAGCGAGACACAGCAGGAGTGGAGACATGAATATAACTACATAACAAGCACCCGGTTTGCGCGTATAAGTAACTCATTGAGCCTAAATATAAAAGGATAAAAAGACTAAAGTGATGAAAGATAACAGACATGTTTCTACTGTGTTCTGTT
>NC_134820.1:34025622-34028122 GCF_046742065.1 Oratosquilla oratoria | reverse complement strand
CGCGCATATGTGCGGGAGAGCATTTGCTTGCGCGCACACTTGTAAACAAACATATGTTATCGGATTGATTCCAGCTAACATGCTGTCAAGTCTGGTGGTTCCTTTCATATATACGAGTAAAAATTATCTTCTGTCGCCATCGTTAACATAACAGAGTACACACACACACACACACACACACACACACACACACACACACACACACACACACACACACATATATATACATATATATATACATGTATATATATATATATATGTACATATACATATATATATATATGTATATATATATGTATATTAATATATATATATATATGTATATATATATATATATATATATATATATATATATATATATATATATATATACATATTGCGATGGCATGGAATTAAAAGTGATTTGTGGTTGAAAAAAATATTAATTGATCACTGGCAACCATTCAGTGTATATATATATATATATATATATATATATATATATATATATATATATATATATATACTTGTATATATATATATATATCCTCGGAAACTAGTATGTTATAACACATTTGTAAATGTTCACTATAAACCCACTATCGCAGAAATAGTATCGGAAGAGGACTACAGATAGTAGTCGAAATATATAGGCTTCCTGTACTTCCGATATTATTTCTCCGATAGTGGGTTTATAGTGAATATATATCCTTGTTAATATTATCATTCTTATCATTGTTGTGTTCCTATTCTTGTTCTATTTTTCTTCTTCTTCTTCTTTTTCTTCTTCTTCTTATTATTATTATCATTATCATTATTATTATTATTATTATCATCATTATTATTATTACTATTACTATTATTATTATCATTATGATTATTATTATTGTTATTATGATTATGATTATTATTATTATTTATTATTTATTATTTATTATTTATTATTTATTCATCATCATTATCATCATCATTATCATCATCATTATCATCATCATTATCATCATCATTATCATCATCAATCATCATCATCAATCATTATTATTACTATCATTATAATTATCATTATTATTGTCATTATTATTGTCATTATTATTGTCATTATTATTGTCATTATTATTGTCATTATTATTGTCATTGTCATTATTATTATTCTTGTTATTATTATTGTTGTTATTATTATTGTCGTTATTATTATTGTCGTTATTATTATTGTCGTTATTATTATTGTCGTTATTATTATTGTCGTTATTATTACTATTGTCGTCATTATTATTGTCGTTATTATTATTGTCGTTATTGTTATTATTGTCGTTATTATTATTGTCGTTATTATTATTGTCGTTATTATTATTGTCGTTATTAATATTGTCGTTATTATTATTGTCGTCATTATTATTGTCGTTATTATTATTGTCGTTATTGTTATTAGTCGTTATTATTATTGTCGTTATTATTATTGTCGTTATTATTATTGTAGTTATTATTATTGTCGTTATTATTATTGTCGTTATTATTATTGTCGTTATTGTCGTTATTGTCGTTATTATTATTGTCGTTATTATTATTGTCGTTATTATTATTGTCGTTATTATTATTGGCGTTATTATTATTGGCGTTATTATTATTGGCGTTATTATTATTATTGGCGTTATTATTATTATTGGCGTTATTATTATTATTGGCGTTATTATTATTATTGTCATTATTATTATCGTTATTATCATTATCGTTATCATCGTTATCATTATTATCGTTATCATTATTATCGTTATCATTATTATCGTTATCATTATTATCGTTATCATTATTCTCGTTATCATTATTCTCGTTATCATTATTCTCGTTATCATTATTCTCGTTATCATTATTGTCGTTATCATTATTGGCGTTTTCATTATTAGCGTTATCATTATTAGCGTTATCATTATTAGCGTTATCATTATTAGCGTTATCATTATTAGCGTTATCATTATTAGCGTTATCATTATTAGCGTTATCATTATTAGCGTTATCATTATTAGCGTTATCATTATTAGCGTTATCATTATTAGCGTTATCATTATTAGCGTTATCATTATTAGCGTTATCATTATTAGCGTTATCATTATTAGCGTTATCATTATTCTCGTTATCATTATTCTCGTTATCATTATTCTCGTTATCATTATTCTCGTTATCATTATTCTCGTTATCATTATTCTCGTTATCATTATTCTCGTTATCATTATTCTCGTTATCATTATTCTCGTTATCATTATTCTCGTTATCATTATTATCGTTATCATTATTATCGTTATCATTATTATCGTTATCATTATTATCGTTATCATTATTATCGTTATCATTATTATCGTTATCATTATTATCGTTATCATTATTATCGTTATCATTATTATCGTTATCATTATCATCGTTATCCTTATCATCGTTATCCTTATCATCGTTATCCTTATCATCGTTATCCTTATCATCGTTATCCTTATCATCGTTATCATTATCATCGTTATCATTATCATCGTTA
>NC_134820.1:34008122-34010622 GCF_046742065.1 Oratosquilla oratoria | reverse complement strand
TTCTCTCCGTCATCTTGTGTTTTTTATTATCGTTATTATTATTATTCTCCTCTTGATATAATTATTTGATTGATCTTTCTATGGCCTTTATTATTGTTATGTTTATTTTAACAGTTGCCAGGTGATCATATTCAGTTTGTATATTTTATTTTATTCTCTCTCTCTCTCTCTCTCTCTCTCTCTCTCTCTCTCTCTCTCTCTCTCTCTCTCTCTCTCTCTCTCTCTCTCTCTCGCTTTATCTATCTTTATATATCTTATATTTATTTATTCTCCTTCAATTCACACATGTATCTATGTGTTTATTTATTTTTCTATTTAACTTTTATTTATTTATTTGTTCATTTACTAATTCAGTTATTTATTTGTGCAGTGGGCGTTGTCTTAACATGATATCTACGCGAGTATTTGCTATATAATAAAGTACAAAGGCAAAGGACCTCTGTACATACAGAACTTCCGTAGTAGGCTGAGGCCCAAACGTAAGAGTAAAGACAAACAAAAGATAACAACAAAGACCTGCAATATGTCAACTTCAGCCAATCTGTGTCTGCACGAAGGCTCAAAGTCTGGAGATTTGATATATAACTCTCGCTCTTATTTCACGCCGGCAGTATGTACAAAACATGTCTGTTTTCCTGAAATGCTGTGTGTGTTTGTTTTTCATTAATATGGCTTATTACATTCTGCATACACTTTCATTGTAGTTAATGTGAGCAATTGAAGTTTTTTTTTGGGGGGGTAGGGGGAGGAGGAGGGGGAGGGGGGAGGGGGTGGTTACTGTTGGTGTGTTTGAATCAAAATGCCCGTGAAATTGGTGTATAATTACAGAGTGGTGTCAATTGTATTGAGACTTGATTATGTGCTATTCTTTGTTTATTATGCTCATGCACATCCTTTGCATAGGCAGATACCGCGGTCAGGGTGACAATACAAACAGAACAAGAACGAGAGTAAGTACATACATTACATGATCTACGAACTGTAACTACATGGTCGGTCAAAGAAAGAGAGAGAGAGAGAGAGAGAGATAGAGATAACGAGAGAGAGAAAGAGAGCGAGAGAGGGGGGAGGGAAGAGAGGAAAAAATACAAGAAAAGAGAAAAGGTGTCGCGCTGTCGACCACTGTTTAAATATTTTATTTTACATCGATCCATCCAAGGCGTCTGTATAGAAATTATCTGCTATGAGCATCCCAGGCACACACGATACTCTCTTACCTCTCTCTACCAGACTCACCGCACAGATTTACGTGTATAAGACCAGAAAAATGGTTTCTTCCTCCCTTTACGCTATGAAATTATATATATACATATATATATATATATATATATATATATATATATATATATATATATATGTGTGTGTGTGTGTGTGTGTGTTGTGTGTGTGTGTGTGTGTGTGTGTGTGTGTGTGTGTGTGTGTGTGTGTGTGTGTGTACGTGTGTGTGTGTGTGTGTGTGTGTGTGTGTGTGTGTGTGTGTGTGTGTGTGTGTGTGTGTGTGTGTGTGTGTGTGTGTACGTGTATGTGTGTGTGTGTGCGTGTGTACATACCTATACATATTGTTGAAAAATAAATGAAAACAAAAATAAATACTCAGAGCTAAGACGGTACGATCTTGAATAATATATTCGGCGTTCATACCTGCGGTCAAGGGTATAATACCCTTTGAATAGCTAACTAGTTCAACCATAACTGAGGTAAAATCGTGAGTGTAAGTGACGAAGTAAATCTCAAATATAAACTGGGATTGGACCCGTCATAAAGTATAATGTTGCGGGCAATGTCTAGGAATGACAGGTAAAGGGTGACACATATATATATATATATATATGTATACATATATACATATATATATATACATATACATATAAATAAATATATATATATGTATTACATATATATATATATATATATATATATACATATATGTACATATATGTGTGTGTATATATATACATATGTGTGTGTGTGTGTGTGTGTGTGTGTGTGTGTGTGTGTGTGTGTGTGTGTGTGTGTGTGTGTGTGTGTGTGTGTGTGTGTGTGTGTGTGTGTGTATTTGAGTGTGTGTGTGTGTGTGTGTGTGTGTGTGTGTGTGTGTGTGTGTGTGTGTGTGTGTACATATATGCATATATATATATATATATATATATATATATATATATATATATATATATATGTATACATATATATATATACATATATATAATATATATATATATATATATATAATATATATACATACGTGTGTATGTGTGTAATAGATGATGTATAGAAAACTTATCTTGAGCTAAAAAAAAATTAACCATTATTTAGCTATTTAATAATACCCCCCCTCGCACACATATAGTAACCAAAGGATATTTTCATTGTAACCCTATGTTCATCCTATGATAACACTATGGTTACCCTATTGAGGAAGGACCTATTACTGCAAGAAGTTGCTTGAGGCAGGTTGAGGTTACGAAAGACAACAGGATTCGAAAAGAAAGGGAAAGAATTG
>NC_134820.1:33983122-34003122 GCF_046742065.1 Oratosquilla oratoria | reverse complement strand
GCTTGCATGCAGCACTACAGCCCAAACATCTAATTCATTATGGATGATGCAAGCAACCTGTCCTGTATCAATTAACCCCTTCAACACGGGAACGTCCTTGAAATATTCTATTCTGGCTAAGAAACAAACAATTTCTAATAAATTTGAGGACATAAACTCCGACTTGAACGGGGTCTCGGTCATTGAAGACAACTTTCAATCAGGGGTCTATCCCTTGAGATGAATAAGATTAATTTTCATCAGTTGGAACGTAGGGTATGAATAGCGTTACCGTGTTTAAGAGGTTAAGCGTCAGCTGATCCAATATGCAAAGGGCACAAGTAGTAAGACGGAGAATCGATAAACTGAGACTTGGAAATTATGGAAGATGTGATGCATAGTGTCGTAGTTGCCTTCATAGATATTGCAACCAAACTCGCCAAGGAACACAAATCGGAAAAAAAAAAAAAAAAAAATGCCGGAAATTTATAGTTCTTTAAAAAAAAAAAAAAAAAAAAAAAAAAAAAAAAAATTGCAAAAGACTAAGAGGATGAGGAATGAAAACGAAATCCTTCAAGACCAAAGGAGTTTAGTTGTTGGTGGTGAGGCGTCTACGCCAGGAGGCACTGAGTAGCTACAGCCGACGCCGTCACTTTTGCCCTATGATGCGCTTTAGGAACTGTGTCCTGGGAATCGGAGAAAGTTGCGGGATTCGAACCCACAGCTAAGCGAATGCGAGAGCAGCACGTATCAATAAAAAGATGAATAAATTAATAGATTAATAAACAAGTATATAAACAAATAAATAGATAAAAATTAAGAGTTGGGAAAAGGAAAGAGTAGAGCAGAAATATAATAATTGGTTGAGGAAAAAATAATGAAAATGATAAAGTGAAGGTTTTGTGTGTGTGTGTGTGTGTGTGTGTGTGTGTGTGTGTGTGTGTGTGTGTGTGTGTGTGTGTGTGTGTGTGTGTGTGTGTGTGTGTGTGTGTGTGTGTGTGTGTGTGTGTGTGTGTGTGTGTGTGTGTGTGTGCGCTACGTTGCGTGTTCACCACACGCACATACTTATACAACCCATACACAAACATACCTACATACATACATAAATACTGTACATGCACACATATATAACAAATATACATGTATACATACATGCATACATATATACACATATTCATACATACATACATACATACATACATACATACATACATACATACATACATACATACATACATACATACATACATACACACGCATTGCAAATGTATGTACATATACACTAAGTAAAGGAATGTGTATCAAGTGTTGAACACTTAGCAACATGTTACGACACATCTGGTAGAATATAGCTTGTGCAACATCTGCAAGGGTCACTTCACCAGCGCCTCTATCAAGGTGAAACTCAGGCTCAAGCTCAAGTGCAGTGTTGGTTTCAATCAACTTGAGACCTTTTCTTACCAAAGACAAAACCTTAACTGAATGAAATTTTCTGGTATTAAAATAGAAGGAAATTTGTAATCCACTGTCTCTACCTTTTCTTCCCAGTTGATTTTGGTTACATGTAAACTTGAAGACGTCTAGAAGAAGTGGAAGAGGTGGAGGAAGGGGAAGAAGAGGAGGAAGAGGAGTGGCATTTTAGTGTTGTGTTTCCAATAACTAGCGCTTCTATCTATCTGCTCGATACATGGAGTCCGAGAGGTGGAAAAGGAAAAATTTGAGGACGAAAGGATATTAGAACCTAAAAGCGACCAGCATTTAATCATAAAACAATGCCGAACGGCTTTGGACCTTGGGGGTGTCACTCAAATTTCAGGAGAAGAAATTTTGGAAATGTAAAAAAAAAAAAAACTAAAAAAAAAAAAAAAAAAAAAAAAAAAAAAATGTGGGAAGGACAGGAGGAGTTGGGAGTCAGAAGAGCCTCCCAATTCCTCCCACTTATCCCACAGAGGGAATATCAAACGAAAGAGATGTCTAAGGGGGGGACATGAGGAGCACGAATCAAACATCTTTACAGACCTCTCGTTACACTACAATTCCCCAAAACTAGTCCAACAGGAATAAAAAGAATAAATCTTATCGATTACTTCTCCCTCCCCACCCCCAACTCCCCAAAAAAAGACAAATACGGTGCTGCAGAGAGGAAAATTTTGGCTCTGCAGACAGAGGGAAAAAAATTGCTCTGCAGAGGAAAAAAAATGGCGCAGCAACATATTAGCGGCCCCCTGGTCAACGTGAAGCCTTAATTAACAGGTTAATTGCTCCGCTATAATTCAACTGTTGACTGCACCAGTGGCACAAACAAGTTACGACCGTTTACGAGAGCGTAAACAATGGTCGTTTCTTGTCGGTACGCTGGGTGGTAGTGATGTTATCTGCAAAATGTAAAGAGTGGACTTCCGTAAAGACACTACATAAATACACACACACACACAATATATATATATATGTATATATATATATATATATATATATATATATATATATATATATATATATATATACATATATGTATGTATGTATACATATTGTGTGTGTGTGTGTGTGTGTGTGTGTGTGTGTGTGTGTGTGTGTGTGTGTGTGTGTGTGTGTGTGTGTGTGTGTGTGTGTGTGTGTGTGTGTGTGTGTGTGTGTGTGTGTGTGTGTGTGTGTGTGTGTATTCACGAAGAACCCACAGTCGGAATAATAGGAAACTTAGTAGAAAAATTTCCTTTTATTCCGAATGTGTGTTATTCGTGATTATTATTTACAAATGTGCTACAACATTTTGTCTAAGATATATACATACATACACATATATATACATATACATATATATATATATATATATTTGTGTGTGTGTGTGTGTGTGTGTGTGTGTGTGTGTGTGTGTGTGTGTGTGTGTGTGTGTGTGTGTGTGTGTGTGTGTGTGTGTGTGTGTTGCCATCTTTCCACACAGAGCATCTATTTAATGGTAGGAGACCTCTCAATATAAAGTCCCGGGATCGAAGTTCCTTAACAGCCGTGTTCGATTATTTGAAAGACTTCACAGTAACACATTATTTGTTACATAACATATATCCCCTGAATAAAATCGATAGTCAGCAGTAGGAATAGAATACTTAACCCAGGAGGTCTATTCGAAAAAAAAAGTCAAGATTTTTTTTTTTTTTTTTTTTTGGGGGGGGAGGGTTTGGGGAGATGTAGTTTCGGTCCTGTCGAATTGCTTGGGTCATTGATGATCCCTTGCCTTGGGGGTCGTATGCATCACTGGACTCTAGCCTCCGGTGGTCGATCTGCAACGGCCCTCGTAGCTCAAAGGAGGTTAGTTCTCCCTCTGCCCTCAGCATACAAAACGAGGAACTGTTTACCCAGACGCCCTCTAGGCAGTCTCAGTTTGCTCAGCAGACAGGAACTTGGTGTGGCCTCAACGAACGGCCCCCAAAGAGCCATTTGACAGTCGGGCGAGACAGACAGACCGCGGGGCGTGGATTAGATGATGGAGGGAGGAGGGAGAGAATGGTCGCATAGCTATGCATATATGCCTTCTATAGGCTGGACTTTGGTTCTATATCTATGGGTCACCCGTTCTCGCATATAGACGATAAATAAGGCGTGAGGAGTCCACGCCAGGAGACGCTGTGTAGCTGCGGCCGAAGACGTCATCTTTGCCTCCATGCGCTTTAGGAACTGTTGGGTCAGGTAATCAACAGTTACTGCTGGGAATTGGAAAAGAGTGCAGGATTCGAACCCACAACCAACGCATGACAAAACTCGTAAAATTTTCCATCGTCGTCAATTGTTCCATACCATATATCAACAACCGTCCCCTTCCTTCCCTCCTTCCCTCCTTCTCTCCTTCTCTCCTTCCCTCCTTCCCTCCTTCCCTCCTTCCCTCCTTCCCTCCTTCCCTCCTTATCTCCTTCCTTCCTTCCCTCCTCCCCTTCTTACTTCACATCCGGCTTCGATAGAGATGAAGAGAATTTCTTCCTCTCTTACGGTCTTTCTTGTGTTCCTCAGTGTCCAAGGACGCTAAAAGAAAGAAAAGGAAGGAAATGGTCTTTTTTTCCTCACCCTCATTTTAGGAAGCCTCCACCCTCCCATATTTCTTCCGCCCCATGAAATATCCCAGTCCCTCCCTCCCTCCCTCCCTCCCTCCCTCCCTCTCCCCATCACTCATTCCATTTCCCTCTCTCCCTCTCTCCCTCTCTCTCTCTATGTGACAGTGACCCTAAACGCCATGGGTGCAATTGTCGATTTCACAGTCGTTTTTGAGTTCTTTCAAAAAACAAAAAAAAAAAAAAAAAAAAAAAAAAGGACTATTGCAGATACGTAGACCAACCCTTGTTCAACGTATGATGTGTATAACACTGGAAAGCTTACGAACGACCAAGTTTCCATGCTATAAACTTTATATGCATACGTACAAAGCGCACATTTATAAATATATATATATATATATATAGATAGATAGATAGATAGATATACATATATATATATATATATATATAGATAGATATATATATATATATATATATATATATATATATATATATATATATATTTGTAAATAACACTATATTTCGATTGCAGCCTGCAATCTTCTGCTGAAGAGGATTGCAGGTTGTAATCGAAATATAAAGATTCCCTGTCTCCAGTCTTTTTTACTCCAACTGTGGTTTTCACGTGATTGGCAAATGTAATACTACGTTTTTCATCAGTAATATATATATATATATATATATATATATATATATATATGTATATATATATATATATGTATATATATATATATATATGTATATATAGGTGTGTGTATGTACATATATATATATATATGTATATATATATATATATGTGTGTGTGTGTGTGTGTGTGTGTGTGTGTGTGTGTGTGTGTGTGTGTGTGTGTGTGTGTGTGTGTGTGTGTGTGTGTGTGTGTGTGTGTGTGTGTGTGTGTGTGTGTGTGTGTGTGTGTGTGTGTGTGTGTGTGTGTGTGTGTGTGTGTGTGTGTGTGTGTGTGTGTGTGTAATCGATCAATCAGCCATCCTGAGACCACTACCGAACAAAGGCCTCTTTCATAGCATTCCACGACTCACACTTCTCCAACCTCTGCCACGTCACTCCTGTAAACTTCTCTATATCTCTCTACCTTATGTCTCGTCTCCCTCTTATACGCTTACCATCTCGCGTCGTCCAATCAGTAACACATTTGCTCCATCGCTGCTCAGTCGTTCGTGCTAATTTACCTGCCCAATTCCACTTCCTCTTTTTTACTGTCTCCACAGTATCCTTCACTCCAGTCTGCTCTCTCACCAAATTCACTCTCGGTCTCTCAGCGTTGCTCCCACCATTGATCTCTCCATACTCCTCTGTACACTACCTAGTTTTGTCTCCATTGCCTTCGTCAGCTTACGCGTTTTACATCCGTAGACTTTTGCTGTCAAGACTCGCCATCGATTATAATCTCTTTACTTTGAACTTTCGTGTTAAACATTACTTTGGTTTTACTCTTATTCGTTTCTAAACCTATTTTGAGACTTTCCTTGTTCAGATCACTCAGCATATCTTGCAAATTTCCTGCTCTCTCTGAAAAAAGAGTAATGTCATTCGCAAATCTAAAGTTACTAAAATATTCGCCATTAATCTTCAAACTTTTCTCTTCCTAACTCAGCCTTCTAAAAATCTCTTCCAAGCAAGCTGTAAATAATTTTGGTGAAATTGTATCGCTTTGCCGTACTCCTTTTTTTATCTTTATCTTTCCTGTATCTTTATGTGTCACGTAAATGAATAAAATAGCCTGGCAATAGCCTGAATATAAGAAAACGTATCACCCAGTGATAAGAGAGATAAGTTATCACGCCTTTGGTAAGGTAAGGATGACACGGGAGGTAATGAAATAGGCTAACGGCAGATCAAGTCTACGAGGGAGGGAAGGGAAGGGGAGGGAGGGGGAAGGGGATTAATGTGTTTGTGTATGTGCGAACTCACGACTGGTTCCCCAGACCATCATGGTAATGACCAATCCTGTGAGCCGGCTTCATACGAATTCATCGAGTCGTTCATTGCCAACGCCGGTCGACAGACACGACGTGGACAGGAACCGGCAGATAGACGGAGATGACGGGAGGAGAGGGGAGGTGGACGGGGGAGAGACGGGAGGGGCTAGTTTTTTTTTTGGGGGGGGGGCTTCGTTGGTTTCAACTTCAAGGGCATTATTTGAAGGGGACAGAGGAAAGTAGACTTAATGACTTAATCGCTATACTTGTATGTTGGAAGATTTGGATGTACTCGTTTTGTGTGCGTGTTGTCATCAACATAGGTATACCCCCCTTTACCCTCTCTCTCCCCCCTTTTACCCCCCTCTCCCCCTTTACCCTCCCTTACTCTCTCTCCTCCGAGAAGAGCAGCTGGATGGTTGGTAGAGTTATTGTCAAAAACCTTGAGGTGACCGCGAGTTTCCTTTATGCAAATAACGTGGTTGTTTTTGGTCAAGACGTATGTTTTTTATATCTATACAGTAGATGATGTTTTATTGTATATTGGATTTCTTGTATCGGAGAATACACCAAAACTTTAAGAATGTATTATGATTGTATTGTCGAAAACAATGAACTGCACAAGGTTTATAGCAGATGCTAAGAGAGAGAGAGAGAGAGAGAGAGAGAGAGAGGGGGGGAGACAGATTTATATATATCGGAAATATTTACATACACCATCCAAACAACTGGATACACGGAGACTCACATAATTCACACACACACACACACGCACATGCACGCACACGCACACACACACACACACACACACACACACACACACACACACACACACACACACACACACACACACACACACACACACACACACACACACACACACACACACACACACACACACACACACACACACATACACACACACACACACACTGTTGAGAACGAAACAAGATTGGTTATGGTGTGGTACTCGACATATTTCTACTTGTCAGTCGTTTTTTAGGAAAACAGTCGAATTTTGGATTGCCAATCCAAAATTCTGTCTTGCTTGAGATGTGGACCTAGGCTCGAGAGAAGTCAAGAGGAAAATGAATAAGTAAATAAATAGATAAACAGAAAAATGAATTAATAAATGAATAAATAAATATGAGATTTATAAATATTAAGAGATAAATTACAATGAAGTAGAATTAAAAGAAAAACTGCAAATATGACGTCATGTCGACAGTTTCCTTCTCGAAATCTGTTCCGCTGAAATGTCCCCGGCTTCAGTTTATCATTCTTTTCTTTTTTTTCAATACGAATACTTTTGTAATATATTAACATTTCGCTTTAATTAACTAGGAGGCTGTGATGAGTTACGGAGATGAAATAAATTTTCTAACGGCAGTTAGAATAAGATGAAAAATTATCACCAGGATTGGGAGAAGTCGAAGATAGTCGATAACAATGGCTCTGTATATCTGGTCCACAGACCACAAGAACGACAGTTGCTCTGTATCTGCGGCCCGTAGACCACAAGAGAACCACAAAAATTAAGAATTGGGATCACAATTCTAAATCTAGAAGGAAATAGTGGATGCTTAACGATTCTAGTCAGTGTTGAAGAGATTATTAAGAAGTTTACGAACAGAAAATCATAAGTTTGAGGTACATGAGAACATAGAGTAATCCCTGGCTTATGGTGAAAAAAGGTTTTATCTGAAAAATGTATGATTAATTTGACAAATAAAAAATTTCATTTATTGGTTATACTTGTCTTACATTCGGAAACTGAGTAGTACTGAGGAATGTTTTCAGTCAGAATACGTCAGAAATTTGATTTACGAGGAGAGGCTTAGACCACTTATACTCTCAGGAAAGACGCTGAGTGCGGGGTGATCTAATAGAGGTGTTCAAGTGGATCAAAGGTTTTAACAAAGGTGCTGCAAACAAGGTCATCATATTAAAACAACAGGGCAGGACTCGCAGTAATGGTTATAAACTGGACAAATTTAGATTTAAGAAAGAAATAGGCAAGAATTGGTTTACTAATAGAGTGTTCAACGAATGGAATAGACTTAATAACCATGTAGTGAGCGCTGAAACTATCAGTTGTTTTAAGAAGCGGTTAGACAACTTTATGGATGTGGATGACAGATGGTGATGGATATGGAGCTGCCTTGTGTAGGCCTTATGGTCTCCTGCAGTCTCCTTCATTCTTATGTTCTATGTTCTTATTAAATCGGAATAATTCGTCGTTAAATGGTGTCATTCACATCTAAAGATATCGCACTTATACGAGTCGAGTATACCAGTGGACGGTTAAGCTTTGGTGGGGAATGGCTTCAGTCGGAATGAGTCAGAACACGTCGGAAAAAGTCGTCGGAACATGTAATTATGTTCTCACACGTCAGCTCCAATGTTCTGCTTGGCTGACCAATTATGACTCACGAAACCTCAAACGGAAGTCTTGTCATGAGGAGACAGAATAATATACACACAAGCACACACGGACACACACGCGCAAGCACACACACACACACACACACACACACGCTCGCACGCACGCATAGACACCTACAGACATAAATACATATACACATAAACACACACACACACGGAAACAAACACACGCACACATACACACACATATACATACACGCACGCACGCACGCACGCACACGTGGACACCGACAGACATAAGTACATACATATACACATAAACACATACACACATGGAAACACACACGCACACATACACACACATATACATACACGCACGCATGCGTGAACGCATGCAAACATAATTAGATACACCCACGCACGTAAATACAATATAGGTGCGCGCACACACAAAAATACTCGCATAAACACGCACGTTACATATACAAGAACATATGCAAGAATACACACAAGCGCAAGCAGACACAAGAATCGTAATTAGCAAGGTTTATGGCCGTTTGCAAGGTAGATATAAGGCAGGACAGCCAACACCACTGCTGCTCTTAACGAGAGAGAGAGAGAGAGAGAGAGGGGGGGGAGAGAGGAATCAGTGTGTGCGTGTGTGTGTGTGTGTGTGTGTGTGTGTGTGTGTGTGTGTGTGTGTGTGTGTGTGTGTGTGTGTGTGTGTGTGTGTGTGTGTGTGTGTGTGTGTGTGTGTGTGTGTGTGTGTGTGTGTGTGTGTGTGTGTGTGTGTGTGTGTGTGTGTGTGTGTGTGTGTGTGTGTGTGTGTGTGTGTGTGTGCAATAGAGAGAGAGAGAGAAAGAGAGACATAGTATGTACACCTAAATATGCGTGGACGTGTGTAGCTTTAAGTGTGCTTTTGTATCAACTCCTGTGTGTACTTGCTTGTGTGCGTAAACACGCATGCCTAATCTACACACATGCATGTGCGTACACACATATAAATCAACGTATGTATGCATACACGTGTTCATGTCTCGTTCTACACAAACGGAAATAGACTGCTCGCTCCCACCTCCCGTCCAACGCAACATTCGTAAACAAACTCACGACGCTGGGCGTAATTCCAAAAATAAATAACTCGATGTAATTGACTTTAATCCCACCCGGACTGGGCTCCCCAAATGCAAGTAACTCAAATAAATGCATCAGGAACCTATTTACTTTCGACCCGGTCCTTGAAAAACCACAAAACTCTCGGGGAAAAACCGCTCACAACTCGAGCCGTTTTATACATTACAACCGTGGAAACACACCGAACACATTAATCGTACCAGAGGCGTTTATATCAAGATTGGATGGTGGCGTGGGAGGCTGTGGTGGTGGTAGTAGATGTGCTGGTGATATTGCAGCCTCATTGGTACATATACTGTTGGTAATAGCGGTGATAGTAGCTGTTGCAATGGTGTTAGAACGGTGGTGGTAATGGTGTAGGCAGTGGTGGTAATTGAGCTTATTGGAGAGAAGGCGAAGTGGTGAGGGAAGAGGAGTGAAGAGGAGGAGTTAAAAGACGAGGAAGAAGAGAAGGAGGAGGACTAAAAGGAGTAAGTGAAGGAGGCAGAGGAAGAAGAAGAAAAAAAAAGGACCAGGAGGAAGAGGAGAAGGAGGAGGAGGAGGGAAGAGGAGTGAAGGAAGAGGAGTGAGGAGGAGGAGCTAAAAGATGAGGAAGAAGAGAAGAAGGAGGACTAAAAGGAGCGAGTGAAGGAGGCAGAGGAAGAAGAAGAAAAAGAAGAATCAGGAGGAAGAGGAGGAGGAGGAGAAAGAGAAGGAGGAGGAGGAGAGGCTGGAGAAAAAGGAGGAGAAGGAGGAGTAGGAGGAGTTGGAGAAAGTGGAGCAGGAGGAATAGGAGGAAGATCAAAATAAGGAGGAAGGAAAAGGAGGAAGAGGAGGAGTAAGAGGAGCGGCGAAAGAGGAAGAAAAGGAAGGAGAAGGAAGAGGAGGAGGAAGAGAAGGAAGAGTAAGAGGAAAGGAGAAAGAGGAACAGAAGAAAGAGAAAGAGAAGGAAGGAGGAGTAAGAGGAAATGAGAAAGAAGAACAGAAGAAAGAGGAAGAGGAGGAAGGAGAAGAAGGAAGAGGAGGAGGAAGAAGCTAGGTGTAGTGCCTCTGTATCAACAAGAGCAAAGAAGTGGGAAGAGCGAACGGTATCAGGCCTTGGTCATTACTTTACAACATCGTAAAGCTGGCGGCACACTAGGTCTTTCTCGCTAGCATGCTATTTGCTTTTTGCTACTTCGTTTGAGTAGAAACGACTTCGGTTAAGGTCTTTTGTTTTTCGAACTTCCAAATGTCAAATTACCTTTGCGTTATATCGTGAGAATCTGAGTGAGGAACTGAGAGAAATTAACCCATACGAATGTTAGACACATTGTTGATATGCTCTTAACGGAAGTCTAGAATGTTCCACCTTTACCTTCACAGTTCACTTGTCTAACGCCTGGTTTCGGTGAGTTCGTCTCCTTTATTTTCAAGGTACGAGGGAACTGATTTTACATGCGGCCGGAGCCGCTATATATACCGCGTGGGTAGTCACCCGTGGTGCGTAATTACATAATTGCACTGGGTTAGGTTAGGTCGGGTCAAGCAGGGTCGCACTGGCAGAGAAGCGTCAGGTCGTGGGCGATATCATGCACGTTCCATGTCACGTGATTGTCGCGACTGTACATGCCCATCGACCAGGCGCCGTGTTTCCGGAAGACATTTCATTACGACCTCTAAGACATTTGTACCCACTATTTCCTTGATCTAGACCCAGACCATTCCAGTCCTTCCCCAAGACCTTTCTGTACCCAGTTAATCCTTTTTCTTCTTTCTTCTTCTTCTTCTTCTTCTTCTTCTTCTTCTTCTTCTTCTTCTTCTTCTTCTCCTTTTTTCTTTTTCTTCTTTTTCTTCTTTTTCTTCTTCTTCTTCTTCTTCTTCTTCTTCTTCTTCTTCTTCTTCTTCTTCTTCTTCTTCTTCTTCTTCTTCTTCTTCTTCTTCTTCTTCTTCTTCTTCTTCTTCTTCTTCTTCTTCTTCTTCTTCTTCTTCTTCTTCTTTTTCCTCTTCTTCTTCTTCTTCTTCTTCTTCTTTCTCTTATTCTTCTTCATCTTCATCTTCTTCTTCTTCTTCTTTCTCTTCTTCTTCTTCTTCTTCTTCTTCTTCTTCTTCTTCTTCTTCTTCTTCCTGGACCCAAGAATCCCAGCTCCCGGATCCAAACAATATTTTACAGCCTCGTACTAGGATCCAACAAACCTTATTTAGGTTTTTGTTACATTGACATGGACCCTGTGAGATCCACTATCCGCTGCAGTCCACTGGATGTGCCGAGACTTCACCAACCTCAATCCAGTTCCAAAATCCACTAGCATCTCTTCGGGACCCACTAGATTTCCCTTGTCCACGGCTTGAGTTTTTTTGAGTTTCTCCATCGTCTCCTCAGGTTTCACTATAGTACTTACGCTCCAAAGAGTCCGTTTAGAGTGTGGCATATGTCGTGAGCCATGTTGTCAAATCACCTTTAGTACACATCTCTCTCTTTTATTTCCCATCTACGAGTTATTTGAAATAATTTCTATTTATTTATTTATTCTGTGTATAGTAAAGGAAGATGTATAATACAATGAGTATAATTTTTAGGAATATTATAACGATTTGAATCAATTTTAGGACACGTGGCCACACTGTTTCCCCATTTTGCCGCGCTAAGGTGTCACTGGGGGACAAGGGACTGTGACGATCTGGTATAATTAGTGGTCAAATTGGCACCGTCGCACTCGGGAGAATTCCCGCTTCTGTCCCACCCTAAACGGACTTCTTGGAGCGCATGGGCTATAATTTTTTCTAGATTTCCCTAGTCTCCTAATAGGTTCTAATATCATCCATTAGTGCCCTTAAACTCGGCTACGGATTGGTCTCTCGAAACTGGATTAAACTAACCCCGCTTTGCACCTCGTAGTGTTATATATATATATATATATATATATATATATATATATATATATATATATATATATATATATATATATATATAATAAAGGTCTAACGAACGGAACGTTATATAAAAAAGAAAAGATTTATTCTCACGTGGCGATTACTCTGACAGTTTTGTCAGCATTTGCCACTTTCGCACAAATAAATATTCTCTTTCTTTGTTAAGCAATACGCTTCCTATGCTCAGTTCAGGTACCTGGACTGGCCCAACATAGAAATGAAAAAAAAAAAAAATGAACAACAGCTTCGGTGTTCAGGATGGATGAAAGGTGCTGGAGGATTTCAGGAGGGGGAACTGTTTTCCAAAAACCAGAGTACGGTGAAGAGATAGAAAAAAACAAAATCTTTAATACAGTAAATGATTTTACAGTCATTTTCGTCAGGCGCCAGTATATCATATTCGAATTCTTATGGACCTAAGAACGAAAGGGGTTCTAAATGGTCGAAACCCATCAATTGAGTGTAATGTAATATTATGCCTATTTCCTTCACAAGTTTAGATTTAAGAAGGAAATAGGCAAGAATTGGTTTACTAATAAGGTGGTCGATGAATGGAATAAACTTAGTAACCATGTAGTAAGCGCTGAAACTATCAGTTGTTTTAAAAAACGATTAGACAACTTTATGGATGGGGATGACAGGTGGTGATGGATACGGAGCTGCCTAGTGTAGGCCTTATGGTCTCTTGCAGTCTCCTTTATTCTTATGTTCTTATGTTCTCATAACGCTCACCACTGATTTCTCACGTGTCCCGTGTTTATGTTCACTGTTGCTACGCACTCTGCAGACCACTTAAACAATGTATTTAATCGTAATGCACCCACTAAATACAGCTAGTTCTTGATTAATGGCCTCAGTTGTGAACTCGGTGGGTTACTGGGGGTCTATGGACCACAAGTTGCCACTCTTCTAGACCAGTGATTATGAACTAAGAACAAATTGACACCCTGTGAGATAAGAAATTCCATGGTTGGTTTATCATGCCTGAAATTTTGATATTAATTGTAATATTCTACACTTTCCCGGCCATATTCCATACACCCAAATAGAATGTATATATATATATATATATATATATATATATATATATATATATATATATATATATATATATATATATATATATATATATATATATATATATATATATATGTTTCTTTAATCGAAGTATATTATGTGCAAAAATTAATTATTGGGATTTTTCCTTGCATTTTATATTCTGTTTTTGTATGGAATAACAGGGTAGGTGATTAGATACTTCAAATTGTGAATAAAAGACAGGGGAGAGATTGGTATTCGATGCCCTAAACCAGAGGTTTTCAACCTTTTTCAAGTTACGCACCCCAAGAGTCATCAGACCATCGACCCGTACCTCCATTAACCTGACACAGAATATCGAATTGAAATATATTAAGACTAATTAAATATACAACGGTACCGCAATGGATATCAAATGGCTCAAATTATAATGACTTTATTCATCAGTTAAGCATTAACATGGAGAACAATGCGTAATGTTCTTTCTCAGTAGATTTAGATGTTTAAGTAATCTTTTTGCTAGTCATGTAAGTACCCCTGTAAGCCGTCCCAAGAACCCCCTGGGGGATCGTAAAACCCAGGCTGAGAGTCCCTGCCTTACACCGTAAGAGAATCTACAGTGCTTAAAATTTCAGAAAGAAGGGCGTAAGGCAGAACCAAAACTCTTCAGAAAAATGAAAGTACGGCATCAAAATAAGCTATGAATATTCTCTTACTGAGACGTAAGCCTCGGGAACGTTCTTGCAAAGGGGGCAACTTGTTATACTTTGATGTTCCTTTATTGCTTCCTTCTTTCGTTGGGTTTTCAGCCCAGTGGATATCTGGCTACCCCCCATGTAAGGGGGAAAATGCCTTTAGTATGTGTATGTATGGATATCGTCTAGAACTCATGAGCAGGTGGACGTGAGTTCAATTCCCAGGACCCTCTGTGGGCCAGGCGGGGAGGCGACACATCGGCCTAAAATACCCAGCGGCTTGCCGCAACTAACAGGGGTTTGCCCTACCAGGGGTTTCTCACTTCCCATTGGGTGAGATTGGGATGGTGAGTTACCGATTGATCGAAGTCTTCATAGATCAGTTCCCTACATTCATGTGAATACAGACTTCTTCCTAAGACTTCAGTAGTTTGTGTGGATCTTCAGTATGGCCAGCGGCTTCAGGAGCTAGTGCGGCTTCGGCCGGAGATCCTTGAGTATAGGATAAATGTGACGGCACACTGAGCTAGCATGCTACTTGCTTTTGCTACCTCGTTTGAGTGGAAACGACTTCGGTGACTATTCTAGACCTCCATAAGAACCTCTCAACAACGTTTCTAACAATTGTTTAAGTTTAACTTCTCTTAGTTCGTCATTCAGGTTCTCACGATATGACCCAAGAGTTATTCGACATTTGGGAACTTGAAAAACAAACAATCGCAATCGAAGTCGTTTCTACTCAAACGAAATAGCAAAAAACAATTAGCATGCTAGCGAAAAATGCCTAGCGTGCCGCGACCTTAAGAAAGAGAAATTTGTTCGTGACTGCAAGCTCTCTCTCACCGCCCTGCAATGAATGTGCGCCATGGGATTGATCACTGGATATACGAAATATGTGATCGCGTTTGGTGATGTCTGGAAGGTCACGTATAGTTACTTCACCCAGATCTTTGGTTTCCAAAACACGGATTCGAAAAAAAATTCTTCTTTTTCTGCTTCTACCTGTTCTTCTTCCTGTTCTTCTCTTTCTGCTTCTTCGTCTTCTTTATTTTCTTTTTCCTCCTCTTCTTCTTCATCTTCCTCTCTTTCTTCTTCTTCTTCTTCTTCTTCTTCTTTTTCATCATCATCATTACCTTCTTTTTTTGTCTTCTTCATCTCCTTTATTTTTTCTTATTTCTTCTTCTTCTTCTTTTTTATCATTATAAGTATTTTTTTTTCTTCCTCGTCTTCGTGTTCTTCTCTTTCTTCTTCTACTTCATCTTTTCCTTCTTCTTCTTGACTAACTTGCAGATGTGTTACAGAATCACTGGCGCGCAGAGGTTCGAGAGTTAGAGGAGGAAGAAGGCACAGGAAACAAGATGACATGATGAATCGTTGAATCGAAATCACTCCGTTCTTGATTCGAGTCCTTTCATGGGTAGCCATTTATCTAATCTGTCAGCCCCAAGTATATGTCTTTGTCGGATGACATCCTTAGATTCAGAGGAACAGAGAAGGTACTTCCTCAGCAACTCAACTTCCCAAGGGAGGGAACTGGATATAGAAATCTTTCTTCTGAGATGTTGTGGTGACGATCTCCCTAGTGTAAGCTTTATGGTCTCTTGCAGTCTCCTTCATTCTTCTGAGATGTTGTGGTGACGATCTCCCTAGTGTAAGCTTTATGGTCTCTTGCAGTCTCCTTCATTCTTATGTTCATTCTTATGTTCTTAACTTGTAGATGTAGAGAGCTTTCGTCTGAGACGTTGTGGTGACGATCTGACTAGTGTAGGCTTTATGGTCTCTTGCAGTCTCCTTCATTCTTATGTTCTTAACTTGTAGATATAGAGAGCTTTCTTCTGAGACGTTGTGGTGACGATCTGACTAGTGTAGGCTTTATGGTCTCTTGCAGTCTCCTTCATTCTTATGTTCTTAACTTGTAGATATAGAGAGCTTTCTTTTGAGACGTTGTGGTGACGATCTGACTAGTGTAGGCTTTATGGTCTCTTGCAGTCTCTTTCATTCCTATGTTCATTCTTATGTTCTTAAATTGTCTCAACGTGATTGAAATCTCAGATGTCTTTCGAAGTCCCTGCGTGATACCTTAAGGAAGTATTTTCCAACCCGGGGTGGTAGCAACCCCTGGGGGTGCTGAAATCCATTCTAGGGGGATGGGGAAGCGATGAATTCTGTACACTTCCCTTTATCCTTCTAGTAATAGAATATTAGTTCAGGATTGCTGGACCGCTTAGACCTGACCACATGGGATGCTAGGGTCGGTAAAGGCTGGAAAACGCTGCCTTAAGGTAATGCTATTCTTAATCCTCTACTAACTTTATTCCTTAGTCTGGTTAAAGAATGATTACGAAGTAGGAGTTGGGTCTTCAGGAAGGAGACGCAAGAAGTGGACGTACCATCAGACTCTTCGAAGTTCGTCTCACGAAGAAACCGAACTGGACAATTTTGAAACCGACCTCGCCCGTCTCCAAATCAAGAACCACGGAAGTTTGGCAACAAAACCCCACCTGGGGATGTGGCAACGTTGCAGTCAAGTATCACCATCATTACCATCACCAACACGTTTACCCTACAAACACCCATTTCTGTCACAGCTTCTTCCTGTCCATGTTTAATTACTTTCCCTAATTGAAACGGGGTGCTAACTCTGATATTGCATTTACGCTTATAGTGGTGGTGGTGGTGTTGGTGGCACCAGTCAATGGGAAATGCATATGCTCAAATATTTACAAGCTTGAACTGAACATACAAGTAAATAATCACATGAACCAAGTGTTAACGTAAACCAAATATACATGCACAGCGGTTCATGTAAGTTCAGAAAAAAATACTGAATGATATATATGTGTATATAAACATCACTTTCGTGGCGTGATGAAGAGAGTGGCGTGACGGTAGGCAGAATAAAGATGGCAGTCTTGAACAGTAGTGAAAGAGTTCACTTCTATACCAAGTGGTCCAGACCTGTTTTCTTGTTGTTAGGTATATAAAACGTGAAACTGCAAATGCCTTTCATATCTAACCCCCCCCCCCCCGGAGATATTAGGAAATGTATATGTATTTCTTTATTCTAAAACAATGAAAATGCTGGTTTTGAATGAAGACGCAGTCATATACTTTATACAAGTCCATCAAATATGCTTCATATGCTTTGGAGGAAAGGGCTAAAGTAAACATCGTATAGTGAGATCACGGTCAATGTAAGAGTCAAAGATTTTCTTTTGAGAGACCCTTAGGCTTAACTCCTTAACCCCCTTCAACACAGGGGTTTAATTCACAGACACTCCTTCGCCGACCTAAACATTCTCCTCTTTTGCAGTCCCCCCCTCAGTCAGGTGTTTCCAAGGACAAATCTCTTTCAAATATCTTGCCGTGGTGTGGACCAAGTAGGCGTGTGGCACAGAGAGAACACGAAAATCAACGAGAACACGGAGGCCGTAATGAGAGTGCCTAGACCTCAATCAGAAAACAGAGGCACTAACGAAGAGCTCGGCTATCGATCCGCTGGTGCATTGAGAGCACGGATCCCTGCTGCGACCACGAGCGTGAGTCATCCATTACTACTACTATTCCCTTTCTTACTCCTGTCCTGGTGCCCCCTTCATTCTCCTCTTACTCCTCCTCCTCTTCCTCTTCCTCTTCCTCCTCCTTTTCCTCTTCTTCCTCCTCCTCTTCCTCCTCTTCCTCCTCCTCTTCCTCCTCTTCCTCCTCCTCTTCCTCCTCCTCTTCCTCCTCTTCTTCCTCCTCCTCTTCCTCCTCCTCTTCCTCCTCCTCCTCATCTTCCTCCTTTGTCTCCTCCTATTCTTTCTCCTCTTCCTTTTTCTCTTTCTCCTCGTATTCCACCTCGTCTTCTCCTCCTTTCTTCTATTCTTCCTCCTTGTACTGTTCCGTTTCCTTTCTTTCTTCTACTTCTTACTCTTCCACCTCTCCCTCTTCCTCTCCTTCCTCCTATTCTGCTTCCTCTCACTTTCACGTTTCCTTCTTCTCTTCCATTTCTTACTATCCCTCCTCCTCCTCCTCCTCCTTTCATCCTTCCGTTTATTTTTTCTCTTCTACGTCTCAATGTGCTCCCCTTTTCCTTTTCCTCTCCATCTTCCTCTTCCATTTCCTCAACCCCTTCCTCCTCCTCTTCCTCCTCCTCCTCCTCCTCCTCCTCCTCCTCCTCCTCCTCCTCCTCCTCCTTTCATCCTTCCGTTTTTTTTCTTACTGTTCCACCTTTCCCTCTTCCTCTCCACCTTCCTCCTCATATTCACTTCCTCCTCCTCCTCCTCCTCCTCCTCCTCCTCCTCCTCCTCCTCCTCCTCCTCCTCCTCCTCAACAACTACCACAGCTGTGACAGCAGGAAATGCCTTTGCATGACACTCCAAGAAGTGCAACAACATAAATCTGTGGAGTGCCGCTGACACTCCACACTTGGCACTGTCAGCGGTGCCTCACTAACTCCACCATCCCACTAAAACCATCACCAACGGCGCCACCACTAACATATTCCTTATCATCAGTCATTCCTTATAATCCTTTATAATACAGATTCCTTATCATCTTAATTCCTTATCATCACTTAATCATTATCATACTTATTATTTCATTGATTCCGTATCGTCATCAACTTCACCGGTGACGCTCTTACCCTGTTTGGGGTATTTGCTCCATGTTTTATGCAGTCGATTACTTAACGACTTTAGTGACGTCCCTATGGACCAGAGTCACGTAGCGTTCTTTCATAATTGGAGACAAATCTCCATTTGAAATAAGTAAATAAATAGATAAGAAAATAGATAAATAGAACAAAAATAAAGAATAGAAAATAAATTGATATAAAGAATAAATAGGTAAGATAGAAACAAAGAATAAAGAAATACGTCATTGGATAAGTAAATAAATAATTGAATAAATAGGAAACTAATGCAGATCGGTTTTGAATTTTATCTATCCCTCCGTTTTGCAATTATCTTCCTTCAATCTCTACTTGACTATCTGTGTGACTCCACCTCCTGGCTGATTTGACACTATCAGTAATATCACCATTAAAATAATGGAACTGATAAGACTGTCACCGTATTGCTCACCACTGGGCGTGACCTTATAAGGGGGAAAATGTCTTGGTATATAGATTGATGTAATAATCCAAATACCAAAGATTGCGCAAACGAGCTTTACTCCGAAAGTTGAGTAAAATTAAAAGCTATGAAGGATGGCCATTTGTCAGTAGCAAATCGCTTCAATAGATCCCTGACGGTAAGATATCATTGTCAGCCATGAGAAGAGACGTCAGCGGCCGGGGTCGTTTGTATTAGGATATATATTTTTTTTTTCTTATTTTATTTCATTTATTTATTTTTTTTTTCTTCCACTCCTTACCAGCCCTCTCTCCCTTCATTCATCCATCAACTCATCCATCCATTCATTTCTTCTTCCACTCCCTTCCACCCTCCCTCCTTCCTTCCTACCCTCCATCCATACATCCATCCATTCCTTCTTCCACTCCCTTTCACCCTCCCTCCTTCCTTCTTACCCTCCATCCATACATTCATCCATCCATTCCTTCTTCCACTGCCTTCTACTCTCCCTCCTTCCTTCCTACCCTCCATCCATCCATCCATCTATCCATCCCTTCTTCCACTCCCTCCCTCCCTCCCCTTCCTCTTGCGATAACCTAGAAGCCGTGATGAAAAGCGTCTGTATTTTTGTCGAACTAACAGCAACCCAACCCCCCTCTCTCTCTCTCTCTCTCTCTCTCTCTCTCTCTCTCTCTCTCTCTCTCTCTCTCTCTCTCTCTCTCTCTCTCTCTCTCTCTCTCGCCCTCAGCTCGAGGTTCTCCTCCATCTTGGAGCTCAAAACTTTAAAGCCTAATTATCTACAAGAGAATAAACATGTCGACCTATGCCCGAGGGTCAGCTTTAAGA
>NC_134820.1:33963122-33975622 GCF_046742065.1 Oratosquilla oratoria | reverse complement strand
GTATTATAATTTACAAAATTATTATTTAGATTTCTATTGCTATATCGCGTAGGTGTGCACTTCTAAAAAATTGCCCTTTGTTGGAAGGTGGATTATTTAGAAGAATGGGAATATAATGTTGATAAATGGAGTGTTTCTTTGTTTATGGGGTACTGTTGGTTCGTGTGGGTAATGGGGAATGAGGTAGTGGTTTGCTGATGTGTCATGAACGTGGTTAAGAAAATGAACATGATTGGTGTAATTAGAATGTTAAGGAAGTTAAGGTGGTGGTTAGGTTAGGTGGGTGATGGTTGCTGTTGGGCTGATGGGGTGGGCGTCATATATTATAATGAGGTAGATAGATAAATAGACTTTATTTGGCAAAGAATCAATATACATGAAGTGCAGATAATGACAAGAACACATAGTTCGAAATAATAATTGCAAATTGCCGAGGATAACACAAAAAAACATGTACGCTTATTTCCATTGTGGTCCTCATTAGTGTGTTTATATGCTATGACATAATAGGGAAAACATCGTTGCTAAACCTTATACCATGTCTGTAAGACGTATACGAAATTATAATGAAAATTTTAGAAACCTAACCTCAGAGAAAGGATTTCTTCTTTCTTTAAATTAAACAAGTATGAGAAATTGAAATCGTTTTAGAGCTTACCACTTGGTATGCGAGCCGGAGACAACACTGCATTCTTGTTGGACGAAAATCCCAGAGAGTTTGGAAACGCAACACTTCAGAGTTGGAAAATTATGCAAACTGAAAGATTGGATCGCGCGGGGAAGAGGACTGTTCGAATGTAAACAAAGGACCTTTGCCAGATCTGAACCAAGAACCGCCACCGGATCTGAACCAAGGAAGAGAACTCCCCCTCTCTCTCTCCTCAACCCACTGCCTTTGTAAATTCCAACCCAGTGACGTCAGTTGCACCTCAAACAAGTCTGATTATACAAAGGATAGGAATTATCATCTCTTGTCAGATATGAGCAAATTGGCGTTTCATCTTATCTAGATAGTAGTATTGGAAACCTTGTCTACTTGATATATAGATGCTGATTTTATTGCCTCAGAAGCGATCTGATTCCCTTTAGTCTACGCTCTCCCTACAGTTGTATATTACTTCTCAGTGCTGTGGGTGTATATATATATATATATATATATATATATATATATATATATATATATATATATGTATATAGTATATACATATATACATATATATATATATGTATATATATATATATATATATATATATATATATACATATTATATATATATATATATATATATATGTATATATATATATATATATATATATATATATGTATATATATATATAACATACATATATATATGTTTTTCTTTTCTTTTTTCTAAGGGTGAAGAAGGGATGCAGAGAAATCGAAAAAGCGCCTTCCTTTTATTCTAAACCTTTTATACATCTAACGCTTTCCCACTTGAATGCATAAAACCACTTGACCACAGGTAGAATAGATGTGTCAGACCTGAACAACAGTGAAAGGGTTAATGGAGGAGGCCTTTTCACTGTACAGGAAGGTTCTCCCCTAAGCTGATTAAAATCACCCAACGGCAGGAAGAAAAAGTGTTTAGTATCAACAAAGTGGCCAAATTTTGTGATGTTGAAGCCCAAAATATTCTTGCAAAGGATGTATTGTGATAAATCCTGAATACAGAGCGATGACCCATATGTAATACTGTATGTCTATCTCTATATCTCTATGTCTGTCTCTCGATATATATATATATATATATATATATATATATATATATATATATATATATATATATATATATATATATACATATGAGAGACAGACATAGATATATATATATATATCCATTTCTCTCTCTTTATCTCTATCTATTTCTCTCTCACTCTCTCTCTGTCTCTCTCTCTCTCTGTCTCTCTCTCTCTCTCTCTCTCTCTCTCTCTCTCTCTCTCTCTCTCTCTCTCTCTCTCTCTCTCTCTCTCTCTCCCTCTCTCCCTCTCCCTCCTTGCAAAGGCAAAACACCGCAGGCCTTCCTGTATAAGGTTCACTTGCTATGCAGAAGTGTTTGTTGCCAATTTATGACCTTCCTCTTTTGGCTCCTTGGCCTACAAAGGCAGAAACTATTTCTTCGCCGTTGCATTATGGCGCGCACGTGAATGGATTCCAAGGAAATTGCCAGGGGCGGATCATTTCCTTGCACAAGGCGGGAGGGAAAACCCCCCGAACTTCAGGACTCGAACCCGCGAATTTCCTACCACCGGTCCAGCACGCGTGCCACAGACTCTCCGTAGACTCTGTGGTTGATGGAGTGACCTGTAGACACGGTGGAGACGTGGAGATTCGATAATTATAATATTTACTGAGTCCGACGTCAAATGATGTCTTGATACGCCCCGAGGCTCGATCCGCGGCTGCTAAAAGCTTCAGTGTTTGTGGAAGAAGAATGTGTTAGAGAAGAGAGTACCGTAAATAGGATGTTCATAGAGAAACGGGGAGGTGTTGGAGGAGGGAAGAAGAAGAGGAAGGAGGAGGAAGGAAGAGGAGAAAGGAGGAGGGAAGAAGAGGAAGAAGGAGAAGGGAACAAGAGGGGGAAGGAGATGGGAAGAAGAGGGAGGAAGGAGGAGGGAAGATGAGGCAGGAAGGAAGAGAGAAGAAGAGGATGAAGGAAGGGGAAGAAGAGGAAGGAGGAAGAAAGAAGAGAGGACGGAGGAGTGAAGAAGAGAATGAAGGAAGAGAGAAGAAGAGAAGGAAGGAGAAGGTAAAAAGAAGAGGAGGAAGGAGGAGGACAGAAGAAGGGGAGGAGGGGAGAAAGGGAGGAAGGAGGAGGGAAGTAGAGGAGGCAAGAAGAAGAAGAAGGAGGAAAGAAGAAGACGAAGAACGAGGAGAGGAGAAGAGGATGAAGAAGGAGAGAAGATGAGGAGGAAGGAGGAGGGAGGAAGAGAAAAGAAGAGGAGGAGGAAGGAGGTGGGAAGAAGAAGAGGAAGAAGCAGAAGCAGGGAGAAAAGGAGGAAGGAGAAGAAAAGAAGAGGAGTAAGGGGAAGGAGAAGAGAAGAAGAAGGAGGAGGAGGGAAGAAGAGGAGAAAGGAGCAGGAGGGAAGAAGAGGAGGAAGGAGGAAGCAAGAAGAGGGGGAATGTGGAGCAGGGAAGAAAATGAGGAAGATGAGGAGAAGAAGTGGAGGAAGCACGAGGGAAGGAGAAGAGGAGGAGGAAGGAGGAGGAAAGAGGGAGAGAAGGAAGGAGGAGGTGAGATAAAAGATACAAGGAGGAGGGAAGGAGAAGAAGAGGAAGGAGGAGGGAAGAAGGCGAGGAGGAAGGAGGAGAAGAATGAGAGAAGGAAGGAGGAGAGACGAAGAAGAGGAGGAAGAAGGAGAGAAGAAGAAGAGGAGGAAAGAAGAGAAAGGAGGAGGGAAAAAGAGGAGGAAAGAGGAGGGAAGAGGAGGAAGGAGAAGAGAAGAAGAGGAGAGAGGAGGAGGCAAGAAGAGGAGGAAGGAGGAGGCAAGAAGAGGAGGAAAAAAGGCAAGAGGAGAAGATGAGTAGGGAAGAAGAGGAGGAAGGAGGAGACAAGAAGAGAAGATAAGGAGGAGGCAAGAAGAGAAGGAAGGAGGAGGAAAGGAGAGGAGGAGGAAGGAGGAGGGAGGAGGGAAGATAAGAGATAACATCGTCTTCTCCGGCGGTAGGGTCTTCTGTCTGTGAGTGGTACGTGGAAGCGCGAATGAGGTCTCAAATTGCAGACCACGCCCCCCCACCTCCCCCGTTCCTCCCTCAGGGGTCCCGGATCAAGTATCCCTTGATCCACATCCCCCTCTCACCCTACCACCACCACCACAACCAACACCACTACCCCTTCCACCACTCCTACATGGAAGAGACCGCAGGAGACCATAAGGCCTACACAAGGCAGTTCTGTGTACCTCTCATCTTTGTTCATAAAGTTATGTCATCTTCTCTTAAATTAAGCCATTGTTTTGGTTCTCGCTACGTGGTTAATAGGTCTATTCCATTTGTTGACTATCCTGTTGGTAAACTAGATCTTGCCTATTTCCTCCTTAAGCCTAAGTTTGTCCAGTTTAAGTTCATTAGTTCGAGTCCTGTCTTAATATCAAGACATTTTGGTGACACCCGCAAGGACCAGAGTTACTTAGTATTCGTGTTGGCTCGGAGACTCATCACCAAAAAAAAAAAAGAAAAAAAAAATGTGATCATTACAAAGGATTACAAACGAAGAGCACGCCGACAAGAGACCTTTTGGTCCATTAAACTCCCATTGGTCATTCGCCTCTTAGATCTTTACTGTACCGTTTCTATGGCAACGTCTCTTTGATGCGGTAATGTCCCTAAGAATGGAAGAAATAATCGAAATCTGAAAATGATGCATGACGTCACAACTGAAAACCAGCCAATCAGAAGAAGAAACATGACGTCACGACTGATGACCAGCCAATCAGAAGAAGAGACATGAAGTCACGATTAAGGACAAGCCAATCAGAAAAAGGTACATGACATCACGGCTAAGGACCAGCCAATCAGAAGAAGAGAGGTCACGATTAAGGACAAGCCAATCAGAAAAAGGTACATGACATCACGACTAAAGACCAGCCAATCAGAAGAAGAGACATGACGTCAAGATTGAGGACCACCCAATCCAAAGAAAAGACTACAACGGGGAAGAATAGTTGAAGACAGTTGAACAAAATGTCAAGTTACTGAATGATGCTTAAGGCGAAGCCGAGCCATCCGACGAAGCCGGGACGGTCACAGCCCGGGGCTTGCCTATTACCAAGTCGTTTCGTTTTGTAGGGTCAGGATGGCGTGATTGGTAAAGTCTTCGTCTTATAAGACGCAAGCCGCCTGGGCGAGGGTTCGAGTCCCAGCAGACGAGTTTTAGTCCATATATATATATATATACATATATTTATTTATATATAAATATGTATATATACATATATACATATATATATATATATATATATATATATAATGAAAAAATTATAAATAAATAAATAAACTAATTCGGCCATCACATACGCTGTTTTAACCATCACTACCAGAACTGTCATTCTAAATAATTTAAATGTTTTTGATCCAGAGAGCTTTATCCAATCTGAATGAAATATTTGAGAACTCAAAGAAAACTCAAAGTTGTAAGACAGTTGAGGACCCTACGCCAGGAGCCGGCGCTCAGTAGCTGCGGCCGAAATCGTCACCTTTGCCTTATGATGCGCTGTGGGAACTATTGGGACAGGCAACAGTTATTGCTGGGAAAAAGAGTGCGGGATTCGAACCCACAACTAATCGGATGCGAGACGAGCACGCTTCCGATGACACCAGACAGAATATTCGAAAAATGTACCCAAAGACCTAAACGTCATTTTGAAAAAAAAAAAATAATAATATTTTAAGAAAGAACTAAAACATGTTTGACTGAGATGAGGTATAATAAAGGACCAAAAATCAAGAGTGATGAATATAAACAACAGTATCAGGACGTCGAAAGTAACTACCCAGGCCTGCCTGTGAAGGATAACTATGTCCTTGAAGGGGGGCAGCAACAGAACTCCATAACACAAAGAACAAAGAACATGTATGCCATTTCTCACTTCACACCCACTTTTCACTTTGGTGCATATGTGTGTGTGTGTGTGTGTGTGTGTGTGTGTGTGTGTGTGTGTGTGTGTGTGTGTGTGTGTGTGTGTGTGTGTGTGTGTGTGTGTGTGTGTGTGTGTGTGTGTGTGTGAGTGTGTGTGTGTGTGTGTGTGTGTGTGTGTGTGTGTGTGTGTGTGTGTGTGTGTGTGTGTGTGTGTGTGTGTGTGTGTGTGCGCGTGCGTGTCCGTTTTGTTCTCTCTTTATCATCATCCACTTTTTTCACACCTCCCCTAACTCCATTGTCTCCTCCCTCTCTCCTAGACCACCCTTTCACTCCAAATCGCTAACAATGGGCAATCATGATCAGCTGCCTTCATATCCTAACGTCATCGACTTCCTTCCCCTATTCCCCTATACATCCGCCCATACATTACCCCTCATACATGTGGGCCTCTTATACTGAATACAGGGTGTCCCAAAAATATATATTCAATCTTTGGAACGTTTCGTAACCTTGTCTGCGTTATCAACCATTTTGAAATGAAAGAAAAGATTATTCTTTTCCTTTTAGTCTAGTCTAGTCCCCCTGCGTGTTCGCAAATGACTTCTGTTTTCCGGACAGAGCTGATAAGAATACGGACCAATGGATTTGACAACTTTACGAAATATTTTTAAAAATGTGTACATATATTTGGAACACCCTGTAGTACATTACACGCTTCCCAAACCCTTCACAAACGCCTCTGAATAATGTCCCTCATTTGTACATATGATTGTACACCATATGTTGTGCATTCGAACAAGGTTGAAGCATCAAGGACCTAAGTAACACCCCTATGGATCAGAGTCACGTAGTATTATTTTTATGATCAGAGATTAATCCTCACTCAAACAAGTGTGCTGATCACTTTCGATTACTTCTTGTTCTCCGTTTTACAGTGTGTGTGTCTCTGTGTGTGTGTGTGTGTGTGTGTGTGTGTGTGTGTGTGTGTGTGTGTGTGTGTGTGTGTGTGTGTGTGTGTGTGTGTGTGTGTGTGTGTGTGTGTGTGTGTGTGTGTGTGTGTGTGTGTGTGTGTGTGTGTGTGTGTGATAGCGCGCGTGTGTGTGTGTATCTACTATGATCCCATTTCTTCGACGAGATATTGTCTCTAAGAATAGAAGCGCTATTATCATCAATGTTATACTAAAAATCTACTTAGCAGACCTTACATGATCAATACTATTGCGCAATATTCCGTATTGTATAATATCATTGACGGTATAAGGATCATATTGAAGAATGACACAATACATTGAAGACATCAAATATACAGGCCAAATACATGTACTTTTTCAATACCACCCCTACATCATCAATAATATTGTACAATAAGGAATATTGCGCAATAACATTGATCGTGTAAGGCCCGCTTTACATATCATACGTACGAGACGCTACCTAACTCCCTCCCTAGTTCCCCTAATACTACTTCCTAGTTACTTCCTACTGATCCATTTAGTTTTGAGTTATGGGTTGATCACTTAGTAGATAGCGTAAGGTCTGTGTAGCTTTAAAATCCTGTGGTGATTGTATACATACATATATACATATGTATATATATATATATACACTATATATATATATATACATATGTATATATATATACATATATATATATAAATATATACGTATATGTTTATATATATATATATATATATATATATATATATATATATATATATGTATATATATATATATTCATTATATATATATTTCGTGGACAGCGGGAATCGTTCTTCTGTATATTCTTTCTGTTTGTCGGCAGGCGATATCATTCAGCTAAGAAAACGAAGATGATAAATAATAATTAATAACTGACCTTCTCCTCCTCCTCCTCCTGCTCCTCCTCCTCTTCCTTCTTCTTCTCCTCCTCCTCTTCCGCCTCCTTCTCCTTCTCCTCCTCCTCCTCATCATCACCATCATCATCATCATCATCATCATCATCATCATCATCATCATCATCATCATCATCACCATCACCATCGCCATCATCGTCATCATCTCACTCTTCTCTTCCTCTTTTTACTCTTCTTTCTTCGGTTAATTCTTCTACTCTAATCCTCTTCCTCTTCCCCTTTTCCCTCCCTCCTTTTTTATATGCCTCCTCCTCCTCCTCCTCCTCCTCTATCTCCACTCATTTCCTCTTCCCTCCTCCATCTCCTCCCCTCCTCCCATCCTTCCCCCTCCTCTTTCATCGCCTCCCCCTCCATCCTCCATCTCCTCCCCTCATCTATCTCCTCCCCTCCTCCTCCCTTTCTTCCTCCTCCCCTCCTCTTCTTTCTTACCCCATCCCGTTTTCTATGACCCCCTCCTTCTCCTTATCTTCTAATTGAATCTCCTTGTTAGGCGGGTGTCCTTATCAACGACATCCTCGCCCTTAACTCTCACGACCTTTATCCCAGCCTGCCTTATTACTCTCGATAAGGAGAACCTTAATACCCTTTGATAAAGCCAGCCTTATTTCCATTGGTTATCAACACCTTTTTTTTTTTTTTTTTTTTTTTTTTTTGTTATTGGTCATATGTATTACTGTAAACTATTTAAGAAATACTCTAAGAGATATTCTGTTTTCTTGTAAGGAATAAGATATAAATATATAAATGATTCTATGATACCCTACCAAATGACATCAAGTGTAAAAAATAATAATAATAATAATAATAATAATAAATAATAATAATAATAAATAAATAAATAAATAAATAAATAAATAAATAAATAAATAAATAAATAAATAAATAAATAAATAAATAAATAAATAAATAAAAGGAAACTATTAGGAAGCAATAGCTGAGTGGTGTAGTGATTCAACTCGTGTTTTGAATAACCTGGGTTCGAGACCTCACAACCAAACCTGACTCACGGAAGCCAGATCGTCAGAGGCAAGTGTAGGAAGACTCTGGTCTTCAGGCACCTCTGTGGTTTTGAATGACAAAGAAATGGGAAATAAAGTCCCAAAGGTAAAGGGCGAGGAGCCTACGCCAGGAGTCGCTGAGTAGCTTCTACCGAAATCCTCACCTTAGCCCTAAGTACTGGGATGGTTGGGGGCAACAAAAAGAAAAAGAAGAACAAGAGGATAAATAAGCAGAACAAGAAGGACAAGAAAAGAAAGTAGTAGAAGAAGAAGAAGAAGAAGAGGAAGAAGAAGAAGAAGAAGAAGAAGAAGAAGAAGAAGAAGAAGAAGAAGAAGAGGAAGAAGCTGAAGAGAAAGAAGAAGAGGAAGAAGCTGAAGAGAAAGAAGAAGGGGAGGAGGAGGAAGAGGAGGAGGAGGAGGAGGAGGAGGAGGAGAGAAAGATGAAAAGAAGAAATAAAAGGGAAAGAGAGAAAACGACGTTGGCCAACCAAGATTTGAGTAAGTGTCCAACCTTCTTCACCAGTTTCTTCTTCTTCTTCTTCTGGTGACCTTCACCTCAACGTGGTCACTCGTTGGTTGCACGTAACGCTCCCTCAGACCCGCATCTACCCCCTCCCCTCCCCTCCCATACCGTCCACTCCCTCTTCTCCCTCGTTATCATTCCCATCTCCCTAAATCCTCCTCTCTGTCTCCTCATCCCCAATGCCATCATTTCATCCCTCATCCTTCTCCCTCATCCTTCTCCCTCATCCTCCATCACCAGTCCCCCTCATCATTCCAAATCCTTCTCTCCTCCAGTATCCTCTTCTCTGTCTCCTCATCCCCGCCATCATTTCGTCCCTCATCCTTCTCCCTCATCCTTCTCCCTCATCCTTCTCCCTCATCCTCCATCACTAGTCCCCCTCATCATTCCAAATCCTTCTCTCCTCCAGTATCCTCAACTATCCTCAACTATCAACATCGTGGAGTTGAAATGGACGAATGGTTTGAGTGCTCGTCTCGTGTAAAGGTCTTTGTGCATTCGAGTTCTTTACAGAGAACCTTCATATCTTTTATCTTTTATCTTCTTTTTTGTTTATTTATTTATTTATTTTTTCTTCGGGATCCTTCCCAGTAGCTCCTTTTGAAGTGATTCTTGTAAAACAGAAGCTTCTTTGAGCCTGTTGTCTCGGGAACCCATATTCTTATGATTTTCTGTTTTTTAAAGCTGAGCGATTGTCTTCAAACTTGAAGAAAATCGCTTTACAACCAATACCTTCGACTACAGACTTTATATACATAATTCATCATCAAATCTTTTATCAATTTTCTTCCTACTCTTTTTCTTCTCCCTCCTCCTTTTCTTCCTCTTTCTTTTATCCTTCTCCTTCTCCTTCTTCTCCTTCTCCACTATCATCTTCATCAATACCACATCTACCTCTCTCCTCTATCTCTCTTCCTTATTCTTTCTCCTCTCCCTCGTCCTCTCCTTCCTCTTTCTCTTCTCTTCCCTTCCTCCTCCTCCTCCTCTTCCACTACGATCTCCATCAGTACTACATCTCCATCTCTCTTCCATACTCCTTCCTTATCCTTTCTCCTCCCCCTCCTCTTTCTCTCCTCGTATCCTCCTCCTTCCTCGTAAGCACTCTCCATCATTACCACTCCTCCATCTCCCTTCCTCCACCTCTTCCTCCCACAAAACCTTCGTTTAGTTCTGTGTCACTGCTGGTTCCCTCCCCCCTTCCCCCCTCAACCGCCCCCCTCTCTCCATTCCCCCCTCGCCCCTACACCCCTCAACCTTTTGCCACCTCATCCTCCATCTCCTCCTCCACCTCTTCCTCCAAGTTCTTTTGTTTGTTTCTTGATGTGCTCGAGTTTGCTCGGAAAATCACTCGGTGGGGGGTGGAGGTGGAGGAAGGTGAGGAAAAGGGAAGGGGGAAGGGGGGAAGGGGGAAGGGAGAAGGGAAGGGGGAAGGGAGGAGGGGGAAGAGAGGAGGGGGAAGGGGGAAGGGAGGAGGGGGAAAGGGAGGGAGAAGGGAGGAGGGGTAAGGGGGGAGGGAGAAGGGAGGAGGGAGAAGGGAAAGGGGGAGGGAGAAGGGGGAAGGGAGGAGGGGGAAGGGGGAAGGGAGGGGGAAGATGGGGGTGTTGGGGAGGGGGGAGGGAGGGGAAAGGGGGAGGGGGAGGGGAGGGGGGTGTGGACTTTTCCGCGTGAGTTTCCTCTGTTACTAAGGTTTGTTCCTCTTCAATGTCCTTTCATGCGTGTTCATGCCGGCAGACGATTTTATTACACTAAGGGGGACGAGTCTCGGGTCCCTCTTTTGAACCTAAGTCCATCCATGAACTGAAAAGAATCGTCTTGTGTTAACCAGAACAAAGTATGTAAAGTGGGTCACTGTATTGAACGCCGTAATGGCCGTTGCCCGTTTCCCTTTTTTCTTGTCTCATATCATTTTTTTTTTTTTTTTTTTTTTTTTTTTTTTTCTTTTTTTTCTTGTGTGTCTGCATGGGCTTCCGTTTTTTTTTTTTTTTTTTTTTTTTTTTTTTTTTTTTTTTTTTTGGGGGGGGTCCGTTTTTTTTCTTTTTTTTTTTTTTTTTTTTTTTTTTTTTTTTTTTTTTTGTGAGTGGGGGAGGGTGATATCTCTGAGCCTAATAAGATCACCTGGCGTTGGTTTGACCAAGATGAGCGACACCTCTATGGACCAGGGCCACGTAATATTCTTTTAACTGGAGACTCATCTTCACACACAAAACAGTAATAATGACAATAATAATAATGATAATAATAATCAAACAATAAGTTTGAAAATCCGCCTCCCCTCCGTGTTTGTTTATCTCGCTCAAGGATAGAAACTCTGGTTATTGTTTACAGTATAATTTCATCCAATTAAAATAGCTATGTGAGAGCCAGAATGAACTCATTAAACAAAAACACTCGAATAATTCAATAAGTGTTGTTTTTCCTAACTCGAACTTTCCTCTCTTTTCATCTCTCTTCTTCCTCTTTTTTCTTTCTCTTTTTCCTCTCTTTTCATCTCTCTTCTTCCTCTTTTTTCTTTCTCTTTTTCCTCTTTTTTCTCTCACTACTTCCTCTTTTCTCTTCTTCTTCCTCTTTTTCTCTCACTTCCTTTTTTTCTTTCACTTCTTCCTCTTCTCTCTTTTTCCTCTTTTTTCTCTCACTCTCTCCCTCTTTTTTCTCTCTTGTCTTCCTCTTTCTTCTCACTTCTTCCTCTTTTTTCTCTCACTTCCTCCTTTTTCTCTTCTTCCTCCTTTCCTCCTCTGTCTTCTTCCTCTTTTCCCATTGATCAGGCAAATACCGCAAAGGTGTTTTTTCCTTCGGTAAGAAAAAGAGTTAGCGCATATAGTCTCTCATGATTGATGAGTAGTCTATGATCAAAAAGGTACGCTGGTCACTTTTAGCCATCCTCATTTTTTTTTACTACCATCCTTACAACTCATCTTTACATCTTCCATAGCACCATGGTAGGGGGTAATGACTGTCATTTATTTTATATTATTTGTTTATTTGTTTGTTATTATTTGTCCGTTTGTTTATTATTATTTGCTTGATTTTCATTTATTAATAGTTATCTGTCTCGGTGTTGAGAACAACAGAGAAATGATCACTGGAAAGGTGCCTGGACACTCAAATGGTTGCCTTCCCTAAATCACTTTCTTCACTCTTCCTCTTCTATATCCCATCCCTCACCCTTCCCCTCCTTCCCCCTTCCCCCTTCCCCCTTCCCCCCTTCCCCCTTCCCCCTTTCTTCTTTTCACCCAAAACCGGGGTGATTACTACAAGATTTTCTTCATTTTTTTATTAATGATCCCCAGGACGATGTACGTCTCACGTCACATGTTTCTGGGAAATCTTCCCCCCTCCCCCCTCCCATCATCCCCCCTCCCCACTCAACCTCCCCCCCCCCCCAAGAGGGTGGGGACGAAGTGAAGGAAGAGGGAAAGGAAAAGGAAGACGGGGGGGGGGATAGAGGTAAGGGGAGAAAGTGAGGGGGTAATCTAAGGGGGCGGGAGAGAGG
>NC_134820.1:33910622-33913122 GCF_046742065.1 Oratosquilla oratoria | reverse complement strand
AAGGAACTCTCTTTTATTTATTCATTGATTTATTTATTACCTCTCTCTCTCTCTCTCTCTCTCTCTCTCTCTCTCTCTCTCTCTCTCTCTCTCTCTCTCTCTCTCTCTCTCTCTCTCTCTCTCTCTCTCTCTCTCTCTCTCTCTCTCTCTCTCTCTCTCTCTCTCTCTCTCTCTCCTTCGCTATATCACGGCCGCTCTCTTCTTTTGTCACCAAACTCTGAAACATATGACGTCATAGAACATTGGGATGCACAAATACACGTATGCACGCACACACTCACGAAACAACACACACATTTACCCACGCCAACATGAACCCATGTATTGCTTATAAAGACACATAAACACACACAGACACACACACACTCACAAACACACACACACACACACACACAAGCATGAAATTCCTAATATTTTAAGCAGATTAATCAAATTTAGTGTTAATCGGAATTAGAAAATTCAAATTAATTTGTTTCGGTAATGTAAACCCTTACCAGCTGGGAACAAGTCACCTTGGTTAAGGTACTCGGGCTGTCACGTCCACTCGGGGGATAGGAAGACGGTCCTGCAGTGGACCATGGAGGAGGGGGAAGAGAAGGAGGAGGAGGTGGAGGAGGAGGAGGAGGAGGAGGAGGAGAAGGAGGAGGAGGTGGAGGAGGAGGAGGAGGAGGAGGAGGAGGAGGAGGAGAATGAACCAAGACGATATTCCTTTGTTGTGGACACTTTGCTTTCCATAACGGATCGTCCTTCCTTTCCTTCCAGACTGTTCCAGTTCAGACTGGAGAGGACACTCCTCCCTCACACTAGCCCTCCTCCTCCACACATCGCCGCACTCCACACCCGAAACTCCTTGTGTCAAGGCTCCTCCATATAAAGCCACTCCACTCTGGAGGCTCTCCACGTAAGAACCTCTTCCTATCGATTCCCTTTGGAGTCGGACATTTGCCACATGTGAGACACTTCCTCACCACTCACTCCCTCAACTCCTCCTATGGTGGAGTCTCTGGAAGTAAATACAAAGGAAGCTTGTCCCTTTTTTTTTTTTTTTTTTTTTTCTTCTTCTTCGTCTTCTTCCTGCCCGAAGTTGAGGTCCGGGCGACCGCTAGCCCCCCCCCCCCCCTCCCCAAGAAAAAAAATCTCCAGACCTTTACGTCTTGAAGACGCTTCAGGGATCTCCTTCAGGATGAATCTAAGTGGTTCTTGGGGGTCGTGTTTTCCTCTCCTTTGATAAGGGTAGATTCTACTATTTACCAGGAGTAGAAGTTGTTGACTAAAAATGGTTCTGTTTTGTCTCGACGAATCAATTGTCCTTTGGTAAAACAGGGAGTGTAGTTACTCAATTAGCAACAGAAACAAACACACGCACACGCATACACACGCACACACATACACACACACATATACACACGCACATACGCACACACACACACACACACACACACACACACACACACACACACACACACACACACACACACACACACACACACACACACACACACACACACACACACACACACACACACACACACACACACACACACACACACACACACACGTCCCTACGAGTATTGTTCCTTTCCTGTATGGTACAGTTAAGTAAATACAATTAGGAAAAAAACACACACGGACAAACACACGTTACACAAATAAACACACGTTTCGGTGTTCGTTTTCGGGAGGACGTAACAAAGAATTCGCGCTAAATTCACACGAACGAAAACACGTCAGAGTATGTAAACAACGTTGCAACCAAGGTTTAGGTGTGCTCACCTTTTTACAAAGAAAGACAAATCATCAACTAAATGGATCAAATTGTTTTAAAATGAGCTCTGTAACTCCTCTTTCTTGTACGTAATGTTATATAACCCACCATTGATTGCTTGGCTGCTGCTGTTTCAGGGTAACATTTGTATTTTGTATTCACTTAGTCGTGGGTTCGAATCCCGCACTCCTCTACGATTACCAGCTGTGAGTATTAACTGATACAACAGTCCCTGAAGCGCATAGAGCAAAGGTGTCGGCTTCGGCCGCAGCTACTCAATGCCTCCTGGCGTAGGCTCCTCACAATCACATTCAATCGTTCACATACTTAAACGAAAGAGAATTGAGGGTTGAAGGTAGAGAGGAGTTTGGGGAGGAGTAGGCAGGAGGGAGGGGAGTAGATGAAATGGGAGATGGGGAAGAGAGTAGAGTAGTAGTAGTAGTAGTAGTAGTAGTAGTAGTAGTAGTAGTAGTAGTAGTAGTAGTAGTAGTAGTAGTAGTAGTAGTAGTAGTAGTATAGGAGTAGGAGAGATGGGAGGAGATGGGGAAGAGAGGAAAGTAGTAGTAGTAGTAGTAATAGTAGTAGTAGTAGTAGTAGTAGTAGTAGTAGTAGTAGTAGTAGTAGTAGTAGTAGTAGTAGTAGTAGTAGTAGTAGTAGTAGTAGTAGTAGTAGTAGTAGAAGTAGTAGTAGTAGTACAGGAGTAGGAGAGATGGGAGGAGATGGTAGAGATGAGAT
>NC_134820.1:33878122-33888122 GCF_046742065.1 Oratosquilla oratoria | reverse complement strand
ATCTTCTATAAATCCTTGGAAGGGAAAGATTTATATAAGGAAAGATTTTTTAAGAATACTGCTGTAAGATTCTTACAGTAGTATTCTTAAGAAAAAAAATTGGGATTACCACCGTAAGATTTTTTACGGTGGTATTCTTAAGAAAAATCTTTCCCTATATAAATCTTTCCCTTCCAATGATTTATACAAGATTTCTATAAGGAATTTCTTTTAAGAATACCATCGTAAAGGTGATCAGAATAAACTGCAAAATGGAGATTAAGTCCCAATCATAGGAAAGCGGTGCGTGGCTGGGAGAGAGAGGAATGGTTGAAGAGGAGATGAAGAGGAGATGGAATCTTAGGAAGAGGAAGAAGAGAGAGAAAAGAGAAATAGAGAGAGAAATTGAAAAAGAAAACGAAAAGAACATGGAAGGGGCGAAATGAAGGAGGAAGAGGAGGAAATGGAGGAAGAGGAAGAGGAGTGTAGGAGGATATAGGGGGAGAAGGAGAGAGAGAGAGAGAGAGGAGAGAGAGAGAGAGAGAGAGAGAGAGAGAGAGAGAGAGAGAGAGAGAGAGAGAGAGAGAGAGAGAGAGAGAGAGAGAGAGAGAGAGAGAGAGAGAGAGAGAGAAGAGAGGGAGAGAAGAAGTGAAGGAGGGAGGTGAGGGACTAGGGAAGAAAAAAAAAAGAGAAGAGTGACATGGAGCAAGAGTAAAGAGCAAAGATCCCAATTAGGACATATGGAACGAACGCGAGAGAAAACGGGACGCGGACGCCAAACACACTTTTAGAAAACGGAAGCGGGGCACCGCGCCCCGGAAACCAAACCGGTTCGCAGCTCCGGAAAACGGGAGGAGGAGGGAGGGGGGAGAGGGGGAGGGGGAAGGGGGAGGGGGAGGGGGGAGGGGGAATGAGGGAGATGAAATGAAGGAGTATTGTCGACGACCGAGCGAGGAAAAAAGGAAGTTTGAAGCTTGAGACAATAAAAACGTGGAGGAAGAAAAGAGAGAAAGCAGAGATACGAGGGGAAATGAAGGACATCGAAAATGAGTGAAATGAGACAATAGAAAAAATAAATAAAAAAAAAATACTAAAAAATGGAGAGATGGAACTAACGGTGATATTCTTAAAAAAAATATATCCTTATATAAATCTTACATAAATCCTTGGAAGGGAAAGATTTATATAAGAAAATATTTTTTTTTAAGAATGCCACCGTAAGATTTCTACGGTGGTATTCTTGAAAAAATATTTCCTTATATAAATCTTTCCCTTCCAAGGATTTATATAAGAATCATATAAGGAAAGATCTTTTTAAGAATACCACCGTAAAGAAGAGGGAAGGAAGGAAAAAGAAGGATAGAAAGAGATGGAATACGCAAGTTGAAATGAGAGACGGAATGGAAATAAACCGCAAAGGTCAATTGCAAATGAAACCGCAAAAGAAAACCGCAAATGTCAATTGCGAATTAAACCGCAAAAGAAAACCGCAAATATTTTGCAAATAATTATCGCAATTTTATCACAATAGAGAACGGCAATTAATCGCACACAAATCATAAGATGAAATAGAAAATTGATCGTAAAGGAGAACTGCAAATCATTAGCGATTTAGAATCGCAGGGACATATCGCAAGGTAGATTGACACGTGAGATTCGCAAAGAAATCGCAAATTGAAGAATGCGCAAGGCACTCGTACTACGAGTTAATCAAACCCGACATTTTTCACAAAAACAAGGTCATGTCAGTGGCAGGAGCACCTGAGGCCGAATGAGAACATAGAGAGAGAGAGAGAGAGAGAGAGAGAGAGAGAGAGAGAGAGAGAGAGAGAGAGAGAGAGAGAGAGAGAGAGAGAGAGAGAGGAGGGGGAGGGAGGGAGGAGAGAGGGAAGGAGGAAGGGAGGAAGGGAGGGAGGGAGGGAGGAAGGGAGGGAGGGAGGGAGGGAGGGAGGGAGGGAGGAAAGGAAGGAGGGAGGGAAGAAGGGAGAGAGAGAGAGAGAGAGGGTGGGGAGAGAGAGAGAGGAAGGGAGGGAGGAGAGAGGGAGGGAGGGAGGAAGGGAGGGAGGGAGGGAGGGAGGGAGGAAGGGAGGGAGGGAAGAAGGGAGAGAGAGAGAGAGAGAGAGAGAGAGAGAGAGAGAGAGAGAGAGAGAGAGAGAGAGAGAGAGAGAGAGAGAGAGAGAGAGAGAGAGAGAGAGAGAGAGAGAGAGAGAGAGAGAGAGAGAGAGAGAGAGAGAGAGTGTCATGGCTTAGATATACGTATTTAGGACCTCGAGCAGAGCGCGCTAAACACCAGACCACCACAACTCCAGGCCTGTGTACACACATAGTAGTGAAGAATTACAGTAGGACCATTTGCGAGCAGTTGATGAGCTGTGACGTATTTGCCGAGGGTCGGAGGCAGTGATCGCTGCCAAGGACACAACGTGGAAAAGGTTAAAGAGGAAGGACATTTTGTGTAACAGGAAGAAGCGAAGGAAGAGGAGGAAGGGAAGGAATGGGAAGGAAAAGAAGGAAGAGGAAGAAGGGAAGGAAGATGTAGGAAAGAAAGATGAGAGTAGTAGATAGAAGAGGTGAAAGAAGAGGAAAGTAAAGAAGAGGACTACGAAGTGAAAGAGGAGGAGGAGGAGGACGAGGAGGAAGACACGGAGAAGAAAGAGGAAGCAAAGAAGAAAGGAATGAACGCAAGAGTGGTATGTTGAGAACAAACGTCGAATAGAAGCATTTGACAGGAAGGCGGCCAGGAAGAGAATGACCTAAGGGTCAGGTAAGGTCACTCTCTTCCATATAGCACAGAGGTCATACATTAAGCCCCAGTCACACCAAGCTTACGACCTGTTTCCGACCACCTACGACCGCAAATCAAGCGATCGGTCGATGACACAAAACCCATCCAAGGAATTGGAATGGAAAAAGTTAATGTAGTTGATAAGATGAAAATGTATGTGCTGGGGACTATTCAGTGTGTGTTGTAATCTATCTATCTATCTATCTATCTATCTATCTATCTATCGATCTATCTATTTATCTATCTTATTACCGACTACCAGCGACTTCCAAAGACTACCTGTAACTGGCCGGAGACCACCTGGTCGCCGGTGGTCGGAAACGAGTCGTAAGCTTTATGTGACTGGATCCTTTGATACACGAGAAGACGGGTTCCTTAACTGGTACACGCTAACACCCTGAAAGTTATCGAAAAAAAGATCACCCAAAAGAAATTTTAGTTCCTTACATATGGCGAGACGCTTCGAAAGCGGTTATGGATCACCAAGTGGCTCGAAGACCAGCGGAGTAAGAGTAAGTACATATTTTCTTGTCTAAAACACCGCCCAGGGAAACTTGCTGAATTAATAAATCAGTTAGTTCCTCACAGAGTTCCTGGATACAAGTTTTATCATGACAGAAGGTTCCCCTAGATCACGGGTTCTCAATTTTTCCCCATCACGTACCCCGAGAGCCATCAGACCATCGACCCGTACCCTCATTAACCTGACACAGAATATAGAATGGTAATATATTAAGACTAATTAAATATACAGTGGAACCGCAATGGATATCAAATGGTTTAAATCGTAATGACTTTATTCATGAGTGAAGTATTAACATCACAAACAATGTACAATGTTCTCTCTTTCTCTCTGCAGATTCAAATGTTTAAGTAATATTTCGTTAGTCATCCAAGTACCCTGTAAACCGTCCCTAGAACCCCTGAGTGTTCGCAAACCCCAGGCTGAGAACCCTTGCTTTAGATGAAACTAAATTGCTTGGCGTGAACCAGAACAAGATGTATCAGGCTTGCTGCAGTAGTAATTGATCTGATGGTATCCGCCGACTCCCGCGTATGTGACTGGGCAGTCGTTACGCTCTTCCTAACGGAATTAACGGCCGCCGACTTCGGAGCTATCATTTCGACATGGACCTATCTCCAGAGTATTGGTGTTCAGGGTGGTGATGGTGGGGATGGTGGTAGTGGTAGTGGTGATGTTGGTGGTGGTGTTGGTGGTGGTGATGTTGGTGGGAATATTGAGGATGGTGATGGTGGTGGTGATGGCTATGTTAATGGTGATAACGATGAGGTGATGGTGATAATGGTGACAATAGCGGTGGTGGCGAAGGCAGTGCGTCAGTGATGGTGGTGATAGTCATGGTGGTGGTGGTGTTGGTGGGAATGTTGAGGATGATAACAGTGGTGGTGATGGTTATGGTAATGGTGATAACGGTGAGGTGGTGGTGATGGTGTTAGTGGTAGCGGCGTTGGCGACGGCAGTGTCGTCGGTGGTGGTGGTGGTGGTGGTGGTGGTGGTGGTGGTGGTGGTGGTGGTGGTGGTGGTGGTGGTGGTGGTGGTGGTGGTGGTGGTGGTGGTGGTGGTGGTGGTGGTGGTGGTGGTGGTGGTGGTGGTAGTGGTGAAGTTGAGGCGATGGTGGTGGTGCTTTTGGTAATAGATTTGTGTCCGAGTTCTGAAATGTGCTGTTGCTCCAACCAATATACACTACAGCAAATAACTGATAAAAAGATAGTTTACAGCTATCAACAATTAATATCTTCCTGATATTATAGTAAACGACCGTTCCAACCAAAGATAAGCCATATCACTTATGCATTGCCATATCAATCACCAGCAGTAATCACGGAGACCATGTTGCCAGCGTCATCAATCACCACCATGAACGACAGTCGATCAGGGTCGATCACAACACGGGGTTTCATACACATCACCTGTGCCACGTTCTAGACGAACAAGATAAACAAACATGCATCATGAATCAAGCATTGCCTCCCACCATGGCGAAACACGAAGCGAAACACGGTAGATTTCATTCGTTATTTCCTGCATTATCAGCGTAGAACTCGGTTCCAAACGCACTTATGACGACCGTTAGGGTCGTTACGCTCTGCAGGGCCCTGATTGGCCACGATTTAAATGGCCTCAACCAATCAGCCGAAGCCATACCATTGCAGGTCAATCGGGGAGCTTCAAACGCAGAGGCGAGATCAGAGTCGAGGGAGAAGTACAGGTATTTATTTGTTATCGACAATGGACCGAAGCCCTTGGAGATACAGACGAGTTGTGCGAATGGTAGAGTCTGTTTCTCTCTCTCTCTTTCTCTCTCTCTCTCTCTCTCTCTCAGTCATCTCCTCTCCTCCTCAGTCTCCTCCCCCTCCCCCATCTGCCAGGCTCACTCTCTCTCCCCTCCGCCCTCCCTCCATCACGTCCCTCTCCCCGCTCTCCTCCAGCACTTCCTCCCATCCCTCTGTCCTCGCTCGTCCTCCTCTCCCTCTACTCTCTCTCTCTCTCCTCCTCTTACCTCTCCCCTCTCCTCCTCAAACACAATTCCCCCTGTCTCGGATCCTCGTAACCTCTCACTATCACACTTCTCTCCGTCCCATCATCCTCGCTCTCATCTCGACTCCCCGTCCTCTCCGCGTCCCCCCTCCAAATCTCAACTCCGCTCTCCTATTCTCCCCCCCCCTGTCTCCGATCTCGTCTCCAATCCCTCCGTCCCCCCATCTCTCCTCTCCCTCCTCCTCTCTCCTCGTTCCTCTCTCTATCTCTTCTCTCTCCATCTCCTGCTCTCTCCCTGTCTACTCTCAATCATCTCTCTCTCTCTCTCTCTCTCTCTCTCTCTCTCTCTCTCTCTCTCTCTCTCTCTCTCTCTCTCTCTCCATCTATATATCTATCAATCTGTCTGTCTATCTCTCTAATTATCTCTTTCTCTGTGCGATTCTGGTCTATAGTGATGTCAATAAATTCACTAAAATTATGATTGGAGAGAGAGAGAGAGAGAGAGAGAGAGAGAGAGAGAGAGAGAGAGAGAGAGAGAGAGAGAGAGAGAGAGAGAGAGGAAGGAGAGGAGAGAGAGAGGAGAGAAAAAAGAGTAGAGTTCAGAGAGAGAGAGAGAGAGAGAGAGAGAGAGAGAGAGAGAGAACGAGAGAGGAGGTCCAGAGAGAGAGAGAGAGAGAGAGAGAGACTCGAAACTAATCTTGCATGAATGGATATAACTTATGAGCAGCCCAAAGAGTAACCAAGAGAGAGATGAGAGAGAGAGAGAGTGTGAAGAAGAGAACAGAGAGGAGTCAGCGTCAGAGAGAGAGAGAGAGATAGAGTTCAGTCAGGAGACAGAGAGATAGGAGAGAAGTAGAGAGAGATGAAATCACCTTCCCCCCCACTGTCCCGATTGGACATTATAAAAAATAACAGGAGGTCCATTGGCACATATTTGACGACAAGTCGAGAAACAACGACACGCTAACTTACGGAGTCTCCGCCCCCCCGCCCCCGTTTTTCTTTTCTTGTGAACGTCTCCTTTCATACGAAATAATATCACCAAAAATAACCCTTAAAACGCGCGCGCGAACTGAGACGATAACGAGACGACGCGGGGGCGCCTCTCAAACCCTGCGTTCTCCCCTCCCTCTGCCGAGGGGCTTAATTTAACGAGACTCGGTTTGCCGCTCGCCCTGGGCGTCGTTTCCCCAGGGGTCCGCTCATTACCAGCCACCACGTGAGTCCCGCGATAGACTCGGCTCCCGCAGGAAGGAAACCGCCAGGAAGAAGGGGATCGAGAGTATTTGCAATTCTTTGAATTTACACGTTTCAATGTGTGGTTTTATAAGTCTGATTTATAAAAATCCACATCTGGTGTATGTATGAATGTTTATGTATAATGTGTAATAATGATATAATTTATATTACAGGTTATATATAGTATAATATATGTAAGATATATTACGATTCTTCTATATGTATATTAATATCATATATATGTATATATAATAATATATGTCTATCTAATAATATTAATATATTCCTAATATATAGGTATTTATAAAATATTTTAGTATGTTGAGACATTCTGACAGGTGGTTGATGTCTACATCAACCATATATATAGTATACTATATATATAAATAATATATATATATTATATTTTATATATAATTTATAATATATATATATATAATAATATTATATATATGTTGTGTGTGTTGTATTTTAGGTCAAATAGATATTATATGCAACTATATAATGTATATATATTATACATATATAATATATAATATACATTTACATATATACTATACATACTCGACTTCATACTAACATTATACAGAAGGTGGTGATTCTATTTTAATACTTCTTAACCTTGCTAAGTTGATTCGAGTTCTACCACCCTTTTTACGTTTAATTCCCAGTGTTTACACACACACTCACACACACAATGGAAATACTTTTCTCTAATTAATGTAGGCCACTATGCCAAGGAAATAAAATAATTATCGGAGCACTCTAATAAATATATATTATTAAATAGTATATATAGTTTATATAATATATATATGAATATATATATTATATATAGAATATAAATATAGTACTCGATTATATAATAATACTAACAGCATATATATACTATATAGTATATATAACTATATAATAAACAGCATATATATATACTATATATATATATATATATAGATAGATATTATCTCATATATATATAATATATATACACATATAGACATGGGTTTCTCTTTTTCTCACACACCGCCTCCCTTCCCCCCTACCCCTCGTTGCACTTCCCTTCCCTACAGTCTCCAAGCTGCAGGCCATAAACAAAACGCCTTTATCTCTATATTATGAGGCAGCTGGGCAGAGTGGGGACTGGGGTAGGCAGCCCCTTTCACCAGCCCCCCTCGGAAGCCCCCAAACCTTGGGATTAGACAGCCAGTCTCACTAAAGGAAAGCCCCATCCACAGCCACTACTGCTGCCGCCACCAGGAAACCAGAGTTCTTCATTTCTCTGGACGTTTTTCTTCTGTCTAGACGTTTCTAGTTTTCCACAGCTTAGCGAGTGAGTTATGACCCCCGGGCCGGGGGTTGAAAGTAAGTTATTAGAGAGGATGATTGTGGACGTAATTTAACACGTGATCCTACGATAGCAGGCACCAAATCCGTAAAAATGGCCCTAAGCAAGAACTCTTGCATTTCTTTAAGTCCTTTGCTTTAGTGGACATCGTTTTATAGATGTGGTTCACATAAATATATATAAATATGTATATTTATGTATATATATATATATATACATATATATATCATTAAAAGGGATGGCTAGTTTTGCATTAATCATTTTCTTAAAGGTATTTTCCATATACCTTATTATAGATTTGTGTTCCTTTAAGAAAATAATTAATGCAAAACTAGCCATCACTTTTAATGATATATGCATTAGAGAAAAACTCCTGCCCAAATATACTTATGATATATATATATATATATATATATATATATATATATATATATATATATATATATATATTTATATATATTTGTGTGTGTATAATTGGTCTTCCAGCTAGGCAAGATATTCCATGACAGAATAATACGTTTTCTATAAATCGACGTGAAACGTTGGCGGTTTGCACAACCGGTGGGAAATGGAACGAAGAAGAGGAAGACCGGCTTCTGACTGTTTCAGTATTTTTTCATCATTTTCATTATCACCGTTGTCGTCATCGTCATCACTGTCATTATGACAATACTGGCGTCTTATTTTATTTGTCTTTTATAGTTACTGTGATTGCTGTTAACAGTTATATTCTTGGTGTTGCTATTAACATTTTTATTCTTTTTATTACTGTCGTTATTATTATTATTATTATTGTTATTGTTTTTGTTATTATTATTATTATTATTATTATTATTATTATTATTATTATTATTATCATTATCCATTATCATTATCATTATCATTATCATTATCATTATTATCATCATCAGCAATCATCATCATCATCATCATACATCATCATCATCATCATCATCAATCATCATCATCATCATCCATCATCATCATCATCATCATCATCATCAACATCATCATCATCATTAGTGTATTATTATTATTATTATTATCATTATTATTATTATTATTATTACTATCATTGATTGTCATTGTTATTACTGCTGATTGTTACCGTTAATTATCTCATTATCATTATTATTATTAATTATCATCATTGTTATTATTAAATTATTATTATCATTATTATTATTATTACTATCATTATTATTATTATCATTATTTAACATTATTATATCTATTATTATTGTCATTACTATTAATATTATTATTAATTATTATTAATTATTATTTTATTATTATTATTATTATGATATTATTTTATTACTATTATCATTAGTACTATTATTTTTTTTTTTATTATTATAATTATTATTATCATTATTATTATTATTTATTATTACTATTATTATTTATTAGTATTATTATTATTATTTATCATTATTATTATTATTATTATCTGAATATTATTATCATTATTATTATAATATTATTATTATTTATTATTATTATTATCATTAATTATCATTATTAATCATTATCAAATATTTTCCATAATTATGTTTACTAGTGAAATTTATAATACAATTATCATTATCATAATTGTATCATCAATACTATTGTTATAATTATCCCTGTTTTTATTACAGGGATACCACTTACATCCACACACACCTACGCACACCAACGCGCCCACACACCCATACACTCAAATAATTCACTCAGAATGGGTATTAAAAGACAGGTATGACAGCGTGGAGCAAATGGTGCCTCATCTATTTACACAACGCACATATATATATAATATATATAAAGTATAAATAAATAATATATAATATATATATATATATATAATATGTATATATATATATATGTAAAATATATATATATATAATATATTTACATGTACACACATATATACATATATAAACTACATATACATATATATCTATACATATACATATATATACATATATATATATATTATATATATCTATATATATAATATGTGTGTGTGTGTGTGTGTGTGTGTGGGTGTGTGTGTGTGTGTTGTGTTTGTGTAGTGTGTGTGTGTGTGTGAAAACTAAAACCACAGGACGTAGCAGAAACAAAAATAGAAACGGTGAATCTTTTTTATTTCGACTGCAATCTAAGCTGC
>NC_134820.1:33866155-33877622 GCF_046742065.1 Oratosquilla oratoria | reverse complement strand
CAGACTGTCAGTACGGAGGTGCTGGCGGTACCCCACGGTTCCGAATCCTGCTCAGGAGTGCTGCAATAATTTTCAGAATCGCTGCGTTTTGAGTCGTTACTCCAACTAATGTGGGCGGGGAGTTGGGTGTATGTGTGCGTGTAAGGTCATAAGCATTACCCATCAGATCGGTCATAAGAGCTCTGAGCTCTCTTGTCGGGAGGGAAACAGCTGTCGATCACGAGTCCAACACGTGACCCAAAGACCAGGATGAAATCACACGCACACATAGAACACACACTCACACACACACAAAATCACACACATTCACACACACACACACACACACACACACACACATCTAGCGCACAGCGCCGCGCACACACATAAAGAAAACCTAAAAACATAAAAATGAGAAGACTACAAGAGACCATGAGGCCTACACTAGTCAGTGTCATGTCCTTCTACCATCTGTCATCCCCCATCGCTACAAAGGTTGACTAACCGTTTCTTGAAACACCCGAAAGTTTCAAGCGCTCACAAACAATGGTTATTAGGACTATTCCATTCGTTGATGCACCCTATTTGTAAACCAAATCTTGCCTATTTCCTTTTTAAATTCTAAAGCTGACCCAATTAAACCCATTACTGCGAGTCCTGCCCCTTTTAGTCTTAATATGATGACCTTGTTTGCGTCTCCCTTGTTTAAGTCCTTTGATCCACTTAAACACTCCTATTAGATCACCCCGAACTCTGCCATCTTTCCAGACAGTTTAAGTTAAGGAGCCTAAAGCATCTCTTCGTAAGGTAAATTTCTGAACCCATGTATCATTTTTGGTCATTCTACTCTGTACTGATTCCAGTATATTTATTCCCAATTTTTATAAGACGGAGACCAAAACTGTACCATATAGTCAAGGATGGGGTCCTAACAAACGGCTAGATAGAATTTGATCATTACCTCTGCACATTCTATTCCGTAACCGTCCTAGGAACGAAACCTAATGCTCTGATATATCTTTACTCTTGGCGCTAATTGCACTGTTCCTTGGATTTAAGGGTCAGGACTCAACTAGAACTCCCAAGACACTCTCGCACATCAGTTATCTCTAAAAACGTATTATCTAAGCCATATATATTTTTCAGGGTTGTATAGCCAACACACACTAACACAACCCAACACACACACCCACACCAACCCACACCCACACACACACACACACACACACACCCACACACAACACACACACACACACACAACACACACACACCACATCACACACACACCACACACACACACACATACTATATATAATATATCATATATATATGTATATATATACATATATATACATACATATATGTATATATCTGTAGACATATATATATATAAATATATATATATATATATATATATATCTCTATAATGGAGATCGCGAGAGAGAGAGAGATGAGAGAAGAAAGAGAGAGAGAGAGATAGAGAGAGAGAGAGAGAGAGAGAGAGAGAGAAGCGAGAGAGGAGAGATGAGAAGAGTGGGGAGTGACGTAAATACAAGCAAGAAAGTGCAAGACGATAATTTGGTATTAGCTCGCCAGGGCAGTGAGCGTGGTAATCCTCCTTTTCCCCCGCATCTATTCTAATGGGCAAAAGATACTCAAAGAATTCACCGAAAAAAAAAAAAAAATGAAAATAAAATAAAACGAGTGAATCGCATATCGCGTTTTGCACACCAAAGACTCGAACGCACAAGCAATTTCACTTTTGATTGCAGAGATTTGGTTGTGTAATTTTTTTTTGTTATTTGAGATTTAGCTGAGTCTTTGAACTAACGTTTGAATAAGCCAGTAAATGTGATTATGACATTAATCTGTTCCTGGTTATATATTCGTTTAGTGTTAATTTGCGTTGGGCCTTTTGATGGTCGTGATAGACTTTTCAGGAAATAAAAACCGTGTTTTATTTGAAATGTTTACCGTTAATTTATCCTTTCCATTCTCTCCTCTCCTTCTTCTTCTTTCTTCTTCATCTTCTCTAGTTTCCTAAACTTAATGCAGCTTTCGTCCTCTGAGGTCTCTTCAGCGGAATTTTCACATAAACACACATCAGCCTTTCTTCCACTCTTTTCCGTAAATACACAACACACACACACACACACTCACACACAACACACACAACACACACACACACACACACACACTCAACACACACACACACACACACACAAACACACACACGCACATCACACACACACAACACACACACAACACTCGCACACACATACTCACACACACACACACACACACACACACACACACACATACAGAAACTCACACCAACACACAAACACACACACACACAGCACACACACACACGTACATATATATAATATATATATATATATGTAGATGTAGATATAGTATATATATATATATATATATAAATATACGTACACAGAAATATACATTTACAAATATATGGATACCCACATATACATAGACAAGCCACATACGCAAACACACACATACCCCACACAAACGATACACAACATGTATTCATATATATATATATAATATATATATATATAAATATGTAATATATATATATATTATTATGCTGTGTTGGTTTGTGCGTGTGTGTGTCTGTGTATGTGTGTGTGTGTGTTTGTTTGTGTGTGTGTGAGTGTGTGTATGTGTGTGTGTGTTGTGTTGGTGTGTTTGTGTGTGCTTGTGGTGTATGTGTGTGTGTATGTGTGTGTGTTTGTTTGTGTAGGTGTATATATATTATATATATATATACATATATATATATATATATTGTGTGTAGAAATATCAAATGCACAATGTACATAATTATGTGCATGCACAATATACAGGCACATTAATACATAAACATATAAATCCTTTTCATGTTTAAAACCTTTAGCACCAATAAGTGTTCTTATAGACCTGAATATTATTGTCATAGCATTTCCGCCCCCCTCCCCCCAACCTAAAAAAGAAAAACATCAAAAGAGTTACGTTGGTTGGGTAGAAAAAAAAGAGGTTCTCTTTAGTTGACTCTGTGGCAAAGAAACTTCCCGAAGGCTAAAAAAATTCTCATTTTTCTTTTCATTTTCTTCTGAAAGTAATCACTTTGTTATCATTGTTGCAGCGCGCGAAGAAATAAGTGCAAAAAAAAGTGAAGAGTTTTCTCTTGTGTACGGAAAATATATATATATTTTATTATTCTTCCGGGCCCAAGAATCCCAAAGAATCCTAGTCAAAATACGGATCCAATTTTAGAATCCATCTCTGACAATACCTAGGGCGGAATGGTCTCATTGTTGAGAACCCGACTTAGGCTCCTAAGACTCTTTACAACGCAACACCATGAGCTAGACTCAGTGGACTTGGAGAGCCGCGATCTACAATAGCGCCGAAGAATACCTCCACTTCTGACAACCGACCAACAAGTTCTTCATGTTACCAAAGGAGTCTCATCTTCATCAGAAGTCTTGGAAAACGGTTGCGTACTGCTGAGGCGCGCGGTTTTTGGCGGTTTCTTCTCCATCGTATTCAGCTGGTTCATGTTATATCGAATAGGATCTTCCTTCGTATTCAGCTGGTTCATGTTTTATCGAAGAGGACCTTCCTTCGGATTCAGCTGGCTCATGTTTGATCAAATAAATACCTTCCTTCGTATTCAGCAGGTTTATGTTTTATCAAATAGGACCTTCCTTCGTCTTCAGCTGGTTCAAATTTTATCGAATAGGACCTTCCTTCGTATTTCAGCCCCTGGTTCATGCTTTATCAAATAGGAGACCTTCCATCAAAATAGAGACAGGAAAGGTTTTAGTTTTTATATCGAATAGGACCTTCCTTCGTCATCAGCTGGTTTCCTATTTTATCGAATAGGACCTTCCATCCGTATTCAGCGGGTTCCATGCTTTATCAAATAGGACCTTCCTTCGTCTTCGCCTGGTTCATATTTAATCGAATAGGACCTTCCTTCGTATTCAGCTGGTTCATGTTTTATCAAAAAGGACCTTCCTTCGTAATTCAGCTGGTTCATGTTTTATCGAATAGGTCCTTCCTTCGTATTCAGCTGGTTCATACTTTGTCAAATAGGATCTTCCGTTCGTAGTCAAGGTGGTTCATGTTTTTTCGAATAGGGAACCTTTCCGTTCCCATCGTTATTCACAGGGATTCATCACTTAGTCAAATAGGATCTTCCTTCGTTAACTTCTGGTTCATATTTTATCGAATAGAACCTTCCTTCGTGTTCAGCTGGTTCATGTTTTATAGAATAGAACCTTCCTTCGTATTCAGCTGGTTCATGTGTTGTCAAATGGTTTCTTTCAGGTGTTCTTAACTGGTACATGGGACTTCCTGTGGCCTTCATTCAGGTGATCACAGTTTTATGAGTTTTCTTTTGGGAGTCCAGTTCGGGAACTCAAGTGTGTGTCTCGATCAGCGAGGCAGGTCTTCATACAGAGTTCGTCTTCCTCACTGAAAAAAAAAAAAAAAAAATAAAAAAAAAATATATATATATATATATACATGTATAATATATAATATATATATATATATGATAAAACAAAATATATATATATATATATATATATACCTTGTCCTGTAAACGATAGCTGAAATACAGAAGTAGTGAATGAGTAGACAAATAAACGAACAAGTAAATGAACAAACAAAATTAATAAAGGAATCAGTAAAGGAATAAAGAAACAAGTAAATAGATAAATGAATAGAAGAGTAATTAAATAAAAAAAAGTGTATCAACTTTTAGTGCTTTACTCTTTGAATACTGGTACCTGAGTGCCATTTATCTCATTCTATTAGATCTCGTCATATCCTTTCCCCTGCTACCAAACTACGTCTTATGAATAAAGACAATTCTCTTCGTCTGTTTACACCGGTTCTCAGTACAATACAAGTAATCACACACACACACACACACATCACACACACACACACACACACACACACCCACTGCACACACACACACACACACACACACACCGCACACACTCACACACACACACACACATATATATATATATATATATATATATATATATATACATACATACATATATAAATATATATATATATATATACATATATATATAAATGAAATATAAACATATATATAATGCATCTATTGTTCCATTACATTACTTTACAATAACTCTAAGTTACTTCTGATGATATTAAATTCATCTTTAATGATCCCAATAGCCTATTTTCCATAAAATAATTCAGGAGAATAACAATCAGGTGTTTACAAATTACCTTGCAATTACTGTGAACAAGTGTACTAAAAACAAACTGGTGGAGTAAGGAACGCAAGAACTCAGTTAAATACGCACAACAAAACTCACTAGTGTTCCTTCACTCCTTCAATAAAGATCACAATACAGACTGTGAAAAATGCTAATATTATTTATGTATCAAATTGTATTTTTGAGGAGAAACTAATAGAATTCTCCCTCATAAAATATTTCTCAAATTACAACATCTCAAAAGGTCAATGGACACCTGACTGCATAACATCATTAGCAGTCAACAACTTGTTTTCAAATGTCACTGGACTGAACAACCAATGTTCACCCCAACAAGGTCACGTTACCGGATTTTCACCCCATGTCCCCTCCCCCACCCACCCCATCTTCATGTATATATTCTTGTACTTCACCTTTTGTAATCTATCTTTTGAGGAGGACCACAGAGAGTGGTCGAAATATACAGAAAAAATCTTTCACTTTTAATCTCACTTTCCGATAATGGGTTTCAAGTTTAATACATACACACAAACACACACATATACACACAAATACACACACACACAAGCACAAACACACCCACACACACAAGCACACACACAACCACACACACACACACACACTCACCCACACACACTCACCCACACACACACACAGGCGCCCACACACTCACACAACACACACACTACACACACACACACCCGACGCGCGCGCGCAACACACAACACACAACTCACACACTTACCACACACCACACACACTACACACATAACACACAACTCACTATTAATACACACAAACACACACCACCTCGCAACACACAACAACACTCACACACACACAACCCACACACACCCACAACACACACACATACACACACACACACAGATCACACACACACAACACACGAAATCTTCACACACAACGATCAGCACCACACACCACACAAAACACTCAACAACACACACACACACACACATCACACACTCAACACAATCACACGCGCACATATATATATAAATATATATATAATATAATAAATGTAAATATGTATATATATGTGGTATGTATGTCTCATATATATATATAGTTATATATATATATATATATATAGTATATATATATATATAAATATAATATATATATATATATAACCAGGAATAGGCACCGCGAAATTGAAACATTAACAAAAGAAAAAGCGTTTTCGTTGTAATTACAAATGCTCATGCTAAAGATAAAGAGAAAAGGAGAAACAACTAAGTATTTGGAGGAACATCAGCTTTAGCGAGAGGAACAAGGGGATGCAGCATTGGGTGTCGGATGCGGTGCGTGGGAAAAAGAGAGAAATGAGAGAAGTAGAGAGAGAGAGAGAGCAGAGAGAGAGAGAGAGAGAGAGAGAGAGAGAGAGAGAGAGAGAGAGAGAGAGAGAGAGAGAGAGAGACAACTCCTCCAGATTGATTCATCGTTTCATGCCAAGCCGTGGAACACTCGAAGCATCTAATGTGTTAAAATCTTCTTTCAAAGTCAGGGTAGGTTCTTCATCCTTTCATCGTCTTCGGTCCCTTCCGGAACTTCTGCCCAGAATATTAAATCACTTTGACATCCCCCCCGTGCCTGTGCGCCTCTTTCATCTTAGGTCTTGAATTGCATATAAAGAAGAACACACCACTCCTTGTCCACAGATACCGGACGACTTCGGTCCTACATTTTTTTTCTTTGTGTTCGAAATGAGGTCTTGAGATGCTCCGGAGAGTCTGCGTGATCCTTCTTCTTCTTCCTTTCTTAGTTGTCTTCAAGTTCTTTTTTTTTCTCGTCTCTTTGAAAGGATCATGCAAGGTATATCCCGTGTACAAGGTAACACATTTTCTTCCATTTTGGTTTAGGTATTGTATGGCAATTTCATTCACCCGAGGAACGGCTGGAAGACAAAATGGGTCTGTAGGTCTGTGTAATTATCAAATACAACGAAGACTTACGCTAGAAGAGAGCAAGGGAACGGAGTTGGAGCTGGAGACAGTAAAGTGTCTCAATCAATCCCCATTTTTCCCACCCCAGCAGATGAACCTAAAGAAAATAAACAAATAAATAAAATAAAATGAATAAATAAACAATGAATAAATAAATAAATAAAAATATAAATAAAAACAAAATAAAATGAAATAAACAAATAGAAACATGAATAGAAAAATAGATAAATGAATAAAGAATAGATAAATAGGTAATTATATATATATATATATATATATATATATATATATATATATATATGTATGTGTGTATGTGTGTATGTGTGTGTGTGTGTGTGTGTGTGTGTATGTATGTATGTATGTATATGAATAAATAAATAGATAATATAAAAGAAGGCCAGACGAAATTCTCGGAAGGTAAAACATGAGTCAATAAAGTGTCCCCCCCCCAAAAAAAAAAAAAAAAACAGATTTTTTCAGATTCGAAATTCCGAAGACACCGTGCGAAAGCATTTCAACATTAAGACGATTCCTTGGCTTCTGAGCAAAAGTCGTTCGATATTGCTTTACAGGTCAATAGGCTCGGCAAATATTCACCATTTGAAGACATGATTAACTCCTCTTTTTCCTCTTTGCTCCTCTTCTTTCTTCCTCCTACCTCTCCTCCTCTTCTTTCCCGTCTCATTTTTCTTTAACTCTTTCCTCTCCTTCTTCTCCTCTTCCTTCTTCCTGTTTCCTCCTACTCCTTCTTCTTTTCTTTTCCTTTTTCTCCAGCTCTCTCCTCTCTCCTTCTCTTCCTCCTCTTGTTCCTCCTTCCTCCTACCTCTCTTTCTCCTCCTCCTTCCTTTCTCCTTTTTCTTTAACTCTTTCTTCTCCTTCTTCTCTTCCTCCTTCCTCCTGTTTCCTGCTACTCCTCCTCCTCCTTTTCTTATCCTTTTTCTCCAGCTCTTTCCTCTCTCCTTCTCTTCCTCCTTTCTCCTCTTTCCTCCTACTCCTCCTCATTCTTTCCTTCTCCTTTATCTCTAGCTCTTTCCTCTCTCCTTCTTCTATTCCTTCTTCCTCCTATTTCCTCCTACTCCTCCTCCTCCTCCTCCTCCTCCTCCTCCTCTAGCTCTTCCCTCTCTCTTTCTTCTCTTCCTCCTTTGCCCAGTTTCCTCCGCATCGTTTCTTCCTTCCTTTCCATTCCCTGTAGCCTATACCTTTCTCCTCTTCCTCCTTCCTCTTCCTTTCTCCTCATCTTTCTTATATCCTCTTCCTCCTCCTTTTTCTATTCCTCCTCTTTCTTTTCGCTCTCTCCTCCCACCCTCTCCTCCTTCTTCTTATCTCCTCTTCAACCTCCTTTTCCTCGTCCTCCACTTTCTTTTTGCTCTCTCCATCCACCCTCTCCTCCTCTTCATTCTTCTTATCTCCTCTTCTTCCTCCTTTTCCTCTTCCTCCATTTTCTTTTTGCTCTCTATCTCCTCCCATCCTCTCCTCCTCCTCCTCCTCCTCCTCCTCCTCCTCCTCTTCCTCCTCCTCCTCCTCCTCTTTCCTCTTTTCTCTTCCTCATTTCTTCTCCTTTTCCTCCTGTTCCATTCTCTCTCCTTCACCTTTTGCTCTTTTCACTCTATTTCCTTTTTCTCTTCCTCCACCTCTTCTTCACCCTCCTCCTCTTCCTCCTCCTCCTCCTCCTCCTCCTTCCTCTTCTCATTTTGCTCTTCCTTCTCCTTCGCTTATTTCTCGATCACCTCTTCCTTTACCTATTCTTCTTCCCTCTTCCTCCTCCTCCTCTTTTTCGTTCACGTCTTGCTCCTCTTCCTATTCTTCTTCCCTCCTCCTTCTCCTCCTCCTCCTCCTCTTCTTTTTCGTTCACGTGTTGCTCCTCTTCCTAATCTTCTTCCCTCCTCCTCCTCCTCCTCCCCTTTTTCGTTCACGTCTTGCTTCTCTTCCTATTCTTCTTCCCTCCTCCTCCTCCTCCTCCTCCTCCTCCTCTTCCTCCTCTTTTTCGTTCACTTCTTGCTCCTCTTCCTATTCGTCTTCCCTCCTCCTCCTCCTCCTCCTCTTCTTTTTCATTCGCTTTTTGCTCCTCTTCGTATTCTTCTTCCCTCCTCCTCCTCCTCTTCCTCCTCTTTGGCGGATGTTTTTCGAGTCAACAATGAAACCAAATAGTGTCCTTGGGCCAGGACAAGCAAGGGCGGCTCCTCCAGAGGCACAAATCCTACTGTAGCTCCTGACGGCTCCGTCGGCGAAACCCAACTGATACTCTTTCTCTTCTTTCTTCTTCTTCTTCTTCTTCTTCTTCTTCTTCTTCTTCTTCTTCTTCTTCTTCTTCTTCTTCTTCTTCTTCTTCTTCTTCTTCTTCTTCTTCTTCTTCTTCTTCTTCTTCTTCTTCTTCTTCTTCTTCTTCTTCTTCTTTCTTCTTCTTCCTCTTCTTCTACTTCTTCTTCTTCTTCTTCTTCTTCTTCTTCTTCTTCTTCTTCATCTTCTTCTTCCTTCTCTTCTTCTTCTTCTTCTTCTTCGCGTTCCTCTTCTTTGTTCTTCTTCTTCTTCTTCTTCTTTTCTTCTTCTTCTTCTTCTTCTTCTTCTTCTTGTGCTTCTTCTTCTTCTTCTTCCTCCTCCTTGTCTTATCCTTGTTCTTGTTCTTGTTTTTGTTTTTGTTCTTGTTCTTGTTCTTGTTCTTGTTCTCGTTCTTGTTCCTGTACTTGTCCTCGTTCTTGTTCCTGTTCTTGTATCTTGTTCTTGTTCTTGTTTTTGTTCTTGTTCCTGTTCTTGTATCTTGTTCTTATTTTTTCTTGTTCCTGTTCTTGTTCTTGTTCTTGTTCTTGTTCTTGTTCTTGTTCTTGTTCTTGTTCTTGTTCCTGTTCCTGTTCCTGTTCCTGTTCCTGTTCCTGTTCCTGTTCCTGTTCCTGTTCCTGTTCCTGTTCCTGTTCCTGTTCCTGTTCCTGTTCCTGTTCCTGTTCCTGTTCCTGTTCTTGTTCTTGTTCTTGTTCTCGTTCTTCTTCTTCCTGCGGGGACACAGACTACATCGTGGCGAACTCCAAACAAGCCCAGTTCGAGCGAAAGAAGCCCATGGGTCCTCGGGAATGAAACTTCGCCATAAAAGAGGAGTTATGGAAGTTGAAAAGCGGATTTAAGGGCAACAGAAAATAGGAGCAGTTTTTTTTTTTATTTTTTTTTTTTACGGAAGTTGAAAAGCGGATTTAAGGGCAACAGAAAATAGGAGCAGTAGATTTTTTTTTTTTTTTTTTTTTTTTTTTTTTTTTTTTTATACCTCATCTGACCTCGTTATGGACAGAAAGATTTCCTGTTGCCGTTCGTGTTTTGTCTTTGCAAGTCTCAAAATTAAATAGATAAACAAATCAATAAGTAGATATATAGATAAATAAGTAAGTAAATAGATTAACAAATAGATAAATAAATAAATGAATAAATCTCTAAGTAAATAAATGAATAAATAATAAATAAATGGATAAAGGATTAACAAAATTCTGAACCCAGAAGTAGGTTTATTCAGCCATTTGGTGCTAAAATTTTACATTTCTTCTTTTCTTTCCGTTTTTTCATCGTCCTCTCATCTCCGTTCCCCTCTTCGCCCTCGTCTTCTTCCCCCTCTCTTCTTCTCCTTTATCTCCTTCGTTATCATTCTCGTCGTCTTCTTCTCAGTCTTCTCCCTCTTCCCTTGATCTTCTCCTTCGTCTTCTTCTTCTTCTTCTTCTTCTTCTTGATCTTCTTTTTCTTCAAGTTTGTGTTCTTGTATGTATTCTTCTTCCGTTGCTACTTCTTCTTCTTCCTCTTTTTCTTTTTCTTCTTCTATCACTATTACTATTACTACTACTACTACTACTACTACTACTACTACTACTACTACTACTACTACTACTACTACTACTACTACTACTACTACTACTACTATTACTACTACTACTACTACTACTACTCCTAGTACTACTACTTCTACTTCTACTACTACTACTACTACTACTACTACTACTACTACTACTACTGCTACTACTACTACTACTTCGACTGCTACTGGTACTACTAATACTACTGCTACTGCTACTAACTACTACTACTACTACTACTGCTGCTGCTGCTGTGGTTACTACTACTACTACCACTACTACTAGAACTACTTCTACTACTACTGCCGCTGCTACTACTACTACTAATAATACTACTGCTACTACAACTAGAACTACTACTACTACTACTGCTACTGCTACTACTACTACTACTACTACTACTACTACTACTACTACTACT
>NC_134820.1:33851155-33856155 GCF_046742065.1 Oratosquilla oratoria | reverse complement strand
AGATGTGGAGGGAGTGAACATGAGGGGACGTCCTAGGATGAGGTGGATGGATGGGGTGAAGGGGGCTTTGGGGAAGAGGTGAATGTCTATTGCGGAAGGAAGGGAGAGGACGGAAGACAGAGGTGAGTGGAGAATGGTTGTATATGGATGATGTTGTGATTGCATGAGGAGGAATGGGCGGGGGGATGGGGGGTGGGGTAGTATGTGTGAGTAAATTTTGACGCAGCCCGAAGGGATTTCTCCCCGTCCTCTCCTTATATGCAAGGGGGGACGGAGAGGGGGGTCGCCGATTAAATGAAGCGGCCTTGCTGTGGATGTGCTGTATCTTGCGACACTGCTTCTGACCCAGGGCGGTGGGCAAGGTGCAGGGATGACCCGTCATCCAGGAGGTGCTCAGATGAGAGGGAGGGTGGGAGGGGTGTGGAGTGTATTTAGGGATGAAATGGGTGGGAGTGTTTTTTATGCCTTTCCCTTTTTGGCTACCTCCCTTGAAAGGGGGAAAAAGCCTTGGTATATGTATGTATATATATATATATATATATATATAATGTATATAAATATGTATATATATATGTATATATATATATATATATATATATATGTATATATATATATATATATATATATTATCACACTCTTAAAGTGACGTCACATCACCCGCTTCTTTGAACATGGTTTATGACCCTCAACTTCTCTCTTCCATCTTTCTCTCTCTCTCCCTCTCCCTCAAGCGCTCCTGAGTTTATATTCCTTCTTGTCGCCATTCATTCTCGTGTATTTCCCCTCCCGTCCTTATGAGGATGAGGACAAGGAGGAGGAGGAGGAGGAGGAGGAAGAAGAGAACGAGGAGGAAGGAATAGGAGGATAATGATGTGGACAAAGATGAAAACAAGGATGAAGATGAGGAGGAGGACGAGGAGGAGGATGAGAATGAGGAGGACAAGGGTAAGGAGGAGGATAAGGATGAGAATGAGGACGAGAATGAAGAAGATGAAGAGGATGAGGATGAGGAGGAAGACGAGGATAAGGACGAGTATGAGGATGAGGATGAGAATAAGGACGAGGATGAGGATGATGAGGAGGGTGAGGATGAAGTTGAAGACGAGGATGAGAATGAGAATGGGGACGAAAATGAAGAAAATGAAGAGGGTGAGGATGAAGAAGAGGATGATGAGGATGAGGATGAAGAAGAGGATGAGGATGAGGATGAGGATTAGGATGAGGAGGAGGAGGAGGAAGAGGATGAGGATGAGGATGAGGATTAGGATGAGGATTAGGATTAGGATGAGGATGAACAATATCATTAGAAAGAGGGGAGGAGGGAAATATGAAAGAAGTAAAGAAGATAAGGTGGTAGAGAAGAGAGAGGAGGAGGACGATAAGAAGGAGGAAAAGGAACGGGGAAGAACAAGAAGAGGAGGAGAATAAGAAGTAGGAGGAAATATAGGATTGAACAAAATGTAGAGGGAAAGGAAGAGAAGGAAGAAACAGATGGTGAAAGAGGAAGAGTATAGGGAAGAAGAGGAGAAGGAGAAGGAAGTGGAGGAGAAGAAAGAGGAAGAGAAGGATGAGGAAAAGAAGGAAGAGGAGAAGAAGAAAGAGTAGGAAGAGGGAAGGAGAAGGAAGAGAAGGATGAGGAGAAGAAGGAAGAGGAGAAGAAGGAAGAGGAGGAGGAGAAGGAGTAGGAAGAGGAGAAGGAGGAGGAGGAGGCGGATGAGGAAAAGGAAGAAGAGCAAGAGTAGTAATAGAAGGAGGAGGAGGACGAAGAGGAATAGGAAGAGGATGAGGAATAGAAGGAGGAGGAGATGCAATAGGAAGAGAAGGAATAGGAAGAGGAGATGTTAGGGGAGGAGGCGAAGCAGGAAGAGGAGAAAGAGGTAGAGGAGGAGATATAGAAGGAGGCGAAGGAGGAGAACTAGAAGGAGGAGGTAGAGGATACTGAAAGCAGGGGAGGAAGAAGAGAGGGAGAATGGAAGGAGAGACTTCTCTTCAGAATCCCTTTTCGCCAGTGGTTGATCTCTTGTCCGTCATTCTCCTCCTCCTCCTTTTCTGCTCTTCCCCTCCTCCTCTCCTCCTCCACTCTTCTCATCTCCTACTCCTCCCCTCTTCTCATCTCCTTCTCCTCCTCCTCTTCTTCTCCTTTCCTCCTCCTCCTCTTCCTCCTCCTCTCTTCTCCACCGTAGGGAGGAAGAGTCTCCTCTTGGATATCGTGGTTCTTCCATCGTCTTGCTCAAATGAAGAGAACTCAATGTTCTTCATTTCGGATAGAGTCTTATTTTTTTTTTTTTTTTTTTTTTTTTTTTTTTTTTTAGTGGGTAGGGGGAGGGGTTACCTGCCTGGCTGCCTGAGTACCTACCAGTCCGTGTGTGTGTGTGTGTGTGTGTGTGTGTGTGTGTGTGTGTGTGTGTGTGTGTGTGTGTGTGTGTGTGTGTGTGTGTGTGTGTGTGTGTGTGTGTGTGTGTGTGTGTGTGTGTGTGTGTGTGTGTGTGTGTGTGTGTGTGTGTGTGTGTGTGTGTGTGTGTGTGTGTGTGTGTGTGTGTGTGTGTGTGTTGATTCCTGACACATATCACATATCCACACCTCTGCGCAGGGTAGACAGTAACGGATGACGTAATCCACGTTAGTCTTGGATCACGTGCTGGACTTGTGCGGTTGTGGATAACTGCAGAAGCCTTCCCTTTCCCCCACATTCTGAAGTCCTGGGGAGGGGGGGTGGTTATATCTATCGCCCTCTCTCACCCCAAGATCTACATCCATGGGTGGATATCTATCCCCCCCCCCTATGGAGGAGGAGGAGACAAGATTGTTACAATAGTCCTCGGAAGGGGATCGTATGCTAAGACGAACTTCTAATTATGTCGATGGCGAAGGTGGGGGGGAGGAAGAGGAAGGGAGAGGGGGAGGGAGGAGGGGGAGAAGGAGGAGGAGGGGAAGGGGAAGGGAGGGGAAGGGAGGGGAAGGGAGAGGGGGGAGGAGGAAGGGAAAGGGGGAAGGGGGAGGATGGAGGGAAAGGGGGAAGAGGAGGAGAAGGAGAAAGGGAAGGTGGAGGGAGAGGAAAGAAGAGGGGAGGAAGAGGATGAGGAAGAGAAGGGGGAGGTGAAGGGAGAAGGGAGAAGGGAGAAGGGGATAGTGGGAGGAGAAGGGGAGAGGGTAAGGTTAGGGGGAAGGGGAGGAAGGGAAATTGAAAGGGGGAAGGGGGAGGGGAAAGAGAATGAGAAGGTGGAGGGAGAGAAAAGGGGAGGTGAGGAAAGGGGAGAGAAGGAGGAGGGAGAAGGGGGAAGAGGATGAGGAAGAGAAGGGGAGGTGAAGGGAGAAGGGGGACGGGGGTAGGGGAGGAGAAGGGGAGAGGGGAAGGGGGAATGGGGGAAAGGGGGGAAGGGTGGGAGGGTGTAGGATTGAAACTTTCCATAGAGTCTGATATCACTCTCAGAGATTAAGGTGACTCCCCCCATCCCCCACCATCCCCCCGGGGGGGAGGGGGGGAGGGGGAGAACATGAGAAAAACAAAAATCAAAACAAACCAAAGTCTATACACCTGTCGCTTGCCGAAGGTGGACCTCGGCCTCGACTCTCAAGGCCCAGGCTTCGGAAGGCGACCTTCTCGAGGAACCGAAGGAGTTTTAAGTCGTCCAGAAGGACGGCCGAGGAGGAGGAGGAGGCAATTAGAGCGGTGGCAAGAACGAAGATTCCGAGAGAATCTACGACGTCGGTTGGGAGGGGAGAGGAGGGAAAAGAGGGGAGAGGAGGGAAAAGAGGGGAGATGACGGGAAATAAGGGAGAGGAGGGAAAAGGGGGAGAGGAGGGAAAAGAGGGGAGATGAGGGGAAAGAAGGGAGAGGAGGGAAAAAGGGGGAGAGGTGGGAAAAGAGGGGAGAGGAGGGAAAAGAGGGGAGATGAGGGGAAATAAGGAAGGGGAGAGAAAAGGGGGAGAGGAGGGGAAAGAAGGGAGAGGAGGGGAAAGAAGGGAGAGGAGGGAAAAGGGGGAGAGGAGGGAAAAGAGGGCAGAGGAGGGGAAAGAAGGGAGAGGAGGGGAAAGAAGGGAGAGAAGGGAAAAGGGGAGAGGAGGGAAAAGGGGGAGAGGAGGGAAAAGAGGGGAGAGGAGGGGAAAGAAGGGAGAGGAGGGAAAAGAGGGGAGAGGAGGGAAAAGAGGGGAGAGGAGGGAAAAAAGGGGAGAAGAGGGGAAAAGGGAAGAGGAAGGACAAGAGGGAAGAGAAGGGAAAAAAGGGGAGAGGAAGGAAAGAGGGGAGAGGTCGAGGGAAAGGAAGAAAGGAGGGAAAAGAGGGGAGATAAGAGGAAAGAGGAAAATGAGGGAAAAGAGGGGGGAGGGAAAAAGAGGGGAGGTGAGAGAGAGCGAGGGGAGAGGACAAGGGAGAAGAGGGAAGAGGAGGGAAAAGAAGGAACAGGAGGGAAAAGAGGGGAGAGGAGGAAAAGAGGGGAGAAAAAGAGGGAAAGGAGTGAGAGGAGGGAAAAGAGTGGAGAGGAGAGAAAAAGGGGAGAGAAAGAAAAGTAGGGCAGAGGATGGAAAATGGGGAGGGGAGGGAGAGGAGGGAGATGAGGGGAAAGGAGGAAAAGAGGGGAAGATGAAAGAGAGGTGGGGGATGAAGGAGAGGAGGTAGAAATGGAAATGAAAGAAGAGGAGGTGGAAAAAATTATTTGAAAGAAAGAAGAGGAGGGAGAGGTGGAGGAGTAGGAAAAGGAGGAAGAGGAGGTAGATGACGAGAGAGAGGAGGAGGGAGAGCAGGGAGAGGTAGAAGAGGAAGGCGAGGAGAAGAGAGGAGGAGGGAGAGGAGGAGGCGGGAGAGGTGAAAGAGGAGGAAGGACAGGAGGAAGAGGAGGAGAGGAATGAGAGGAGGAAGAAGAAGAGGAAGGGGTGGGAGAAGAGGGAGAGGAGGGAAAGGAAGAAGAGAGGGAGATGAGGGAAATGAGGAAGAGGAGGGACAGAAGGGAGATGAAGGAAAGAAGAGAGAGGAAGGAGTGGTAAGAAAGGAGGGAGGGGAGGGA
>NC_134820.1:33823655-33828655 GCF_046742065.1 Oratosquilla oratoria | reverse complement strand
CTAACTTCGAGGTCTTTTGCTGTTTGACCGATGTAGTACTGGTTACATGATTTGCAGGGGATTTTGTATATACAACCTTTGGGACAGTTCTTAAATGTATAAATTGTAAACATGTAGGACATTTCCGCACCCACTATAAACGCGGACGGACAGTTAGTCCATGGGTACTACCTCTCCTCTCTCACCAGGATGTCTCCACGTTCCCTTTGTTTCCCACCTATATATTCTGCACCTTTGTATCTTTCACTATGTATTATTTGCACTGAAGATGTGAATACACGAAAGCGCTCTGCTTTAATAGTTTTTTCTTCGTGGTCAACCTTGCATATATATATATATGTATATATATATATATATATATATATATATATATATATATATATATATATATATATATACATATATATATATATATATATATATAATATATATATATATATACACATATATATATCTCTGTGTGTGTGTATTTACCTAGTTGTATTTACCTAGTTATACGGGAAGAGGGCTATGCTCGTGGTGACCCATCTTTCTATCTCGGAACTTCTAGTTTGTTCTCAAATTCTTGTGTGGTGTTTGCACACACTATTGTTTCGTCCAATTTATTCCAGACATCCACCATTCTGTGTGGAAAACTGTTTTTTTTTCAGATCTCTTCAACTATCCTTTGTGTGTGTATTCACCTTGGTCTTTGGATCACGTGTTGGACTCGTGATCGACAGCTATTTCCCTCCCGGAAGAGAGCTCAGAGCTCGTATGACCGATCTATGGGTAATGCTATGACCTTTCACACACACACACACACCCAACTCCCCGCCCAACGAGAGTCAGAGTAACGACCCGATGGTACTGCGAGCACCATCGTACTTCCCAGTCCAGCGCTCTACCAACTGCGTGTGTGTGTGCGCGTATGTGCGTGTAAAGTTAGAAGACAGTTCAAGGCACGAAAATAAAATTCTCGAGTTGATTAAGAAATCCTTAATTCTTTAAGTTGTATATCCTTTTTTTTTTTTTTTTTTGCTTTGCGTGGTCACAGTACTTCATTAAAGAGAATGAACCGGGCAGTTAAGAGTAACCAGCGTTTCTATCCTCGTGGGCAAAATGGCGTCGAAGGCGTACAGTCATAAAAGTGGTAAGCATGAATTAAGGTGGTGGCACACTAAGCAGCTAGCATGCTACTTGCTTTTGCTACTGGGTTTGATTAGCAACGACTTCGGTTACAATATTCTAGACTTCTGTAAGAACATCTCAGCAATGTGTCTAATATTCGTATTCTAGGTTTAACATCTCTTAGTTCGTCGTTCAGCTTCTCACTATATGACGCAAAAGTGATTTGAGATTGAGAAAATTGGAAAACAAAATATCATAACCGAAGTCGGTGCTACTCAAACGAAATAGCAAAAGGAAGTAGCATGCTAGCGAGAAATGCCTAGTGTGACGCCACCTTTACTTGGATTATTCATGAAGAGGCTTTTTAGTCCCTGGATACCGTCTTGAACTCAGCAAGTGGTCGGGCTTGTCGCGGGGAAGCGAACCGACATCGGCCTAAGATAAACGAGCAGCTTGCCGCAACTAATAGGGCTTTGCCTTATCAGAGGTTTCTCACTTTCCTCTGCGTAGGAGTGAGTTGCTGAGTCTTTCTGTTTGGTTCCTGATGTTGTGCATCAAATCTATAGACCAGCGTTTCTCAACCAGGGTTCTCCGGAACCCTAAGGTTCCGCAAAAGGTTCCTAAGGATTCCGCGAGAACAAGTGAGATTTTTTATTTAATTTCATATACGTAATATAATTAAACACGCACGACATATTCTTGGTTATTGTGATAATGTAATATAGACATCATCCTATCTAACCTATTATTACGATGAAAATAAAACGAGTAAGATATGGTATATATATATATATATATATATATATATATATATATATATATATTATATATATATATATACTATTATCATTATTATTATTATTCATTATCATTATTATTATTATTATTATTATTATTATTATCATTATTATTATTATTATTTACTGTTATTATTATTATTATTATTATTATTAATTATTATTATTATTATTATTATTATTATTATTATTATTATTATTATTATTATTATTATTATTATTATTATTATTATTATTATTATTATTATTTATATTATTATTATTATTATTATTATTATTATTATTATTATTATTATTATTATTATTATTATTATTATTATTATTATTATTATTATTATTATTATTATTATTATTATTTTATTATTATTATTATTTTTTTTTTTTTTTTGCGCAGGGGTTCCTTGAGAGCATTTGTGGGGAATTCCCCTTCTGAAGAACACTGATCTTTCCATCTATACTTACGTTCAAACGGCGGTTCTCAACCTGTGGTTCATGAACCCCAAGTGGCCCACGGGGGTCTGCAAGTGGACCAGAGAACCGAAATCCACTAATAGTTAGTGGATCCAAAACGATTAGATTTAGTGTTGAAGTCATCTCCAGAAGAGTAAGGAACAGAAATTCATAAGTGTGGTGTATATGTGATAAACGGTTGAGAACCTCAGCATTAAAATGGCATCACACTGGTACAGGAACTTCTCCACTTCGGGGAGAACCTCATTGCTAGTTCGTGAGGAACCATGTAGAAGAAGAGGAGGAGGAGGAGGAGGAAGAAGAGGAGGAGGAGGAGGAAGAGGAGGAGGAAGAGGAGGAGGAGGAGGAAAAAACTGTTGGTTGCTTTAAGATAAGGTAAGATCATTGTATGGATGGGGATGATAGGTAGTCATAGACATGGAACTGCCTAGTGTAGGCCTTAATGTCTCTCGTAGTCTCCTTTATTCATATATTCTTATGTTCTTCAGCGGAACCGGAGACCTATCAGAACTTCGACCATTAACCGATACAGGAGTTCTTCCACCAAAGGGTCGATCATTATTCCATACTCGAAGTCCACGGCTGTCTCTTAAGGACTTGCGAAGAGGAGGAGGAGGAGGAGGAGGAGGAGAAATGGGAGCAGTAGTAGAAGGAGGAGGAGGCGGAGGACGAGGAGGATAGGAGAGGAGGAAAAGGAGGAGGGGATGAAGGACTAGGAAGAGGAAGAACATGGGAAGGAGGAGGAGGAAGAGGAGGTGGGGAAGGAGGAGGAGGAGTAGGAGGAGGAAGATGAGGAGGGGAGGAGGAGAAGGAGGAAGAGGAGGAGGAGAAGGAGGGGAGGAGGACAAGGCGGAGGAGGAGGAAGAGGATGAGGAGGAGGAAGGGAGGAGGAAGACGAGAAAGAAGAGGAGGAGAATGGGAACGAGGAGGGGATGAGGAGAAGGAAGGGGAGAAGGAAGAGGAGAAGGAGGTGGGGCTGAGGATGAGGAGGACGAGGAGGAGGAGGAAGAAAGAGAAAGTGTGTGGTGTACATATACCCCACAAGCATGCTTGTGCATAAAGTACAAATTTTATGCATTGTAGAGTTGTGTGGTAGTTGATCTGACTCAATGGTCGGAAAGGACAGAAAGGGTCACTGCAATTAGGTCGCGTCTGGTCATGGCTTCGGGTCAGTCCCGCGTATATATATATATATAAATATATATATATATATATATATATATATCATATATATATTAATATATATATATACATATATATATATGTGTGTTTTGTTAAAAACAACCATTTCGGCGCTACAAAGCTTCTTAAGTAGACTTTCAAGTCTTCTGAAACGTGGATTTCTGGTTATCACAGAACAGACGGAATAATAGATTTCCAGTAGACATTAGGAACTTTAGTTGAGAAAGAATGTGGGTGAGTGCCCTCCTTTAGGAGGGCACTCACCCACTGCTCACGCTGGACCTCCACTCAAGCAGAAATAAAACAGGGCCACTCAAGTTCTAGTTTAATAATGGACATTCTAATCAAGACTGCCAGCGTGTCTTAAAAAGTGTCATCAACAAATGGTACCACGGGCCTCCCACCCCAGTAGCAGCCGAAGGTGAGATTTTTACCTTGTTCTACCGTGCCCAAATGTCCCACAGCTCACCAGGAAGATGCGAAGGTTCTGAATAGAATTATTCACCGAAACATAAAACCCAAAAGTGAGAATGACAAAGTTCGTCTCTCTATATATTACCGCAACAAAAACAGCTACACTTTTAATTAGAAACAACACTTCTCCTCGCCCCGAAGGTCCCGCTTGCAACCAGCCGTAGTATACAAATTTTCCTGCCCCCTATAGGACTGTATGCCTCTCGAACTGCTTACGTTGGCCAAACGAGAACGACATTGTCGAGAAGAATGTCTTCCCACTTGTCAAGTGGAGGCCCCAAACTACACCTACTAGAAAAACACAACACACAAATCACAAGAAAACTTCTAGAAGACAAACACCGTCATTCTCGCCAAGGAATCAGAAAAGTCTAGACTTTTCTTCCTGGAAACACTTATTATACGAGACATACAACAAACTATTAACAGACAAGTGGAAGCCCCTACATTACTCCCCAGCATGAAGCTCCTCCCTAGGACTAGTAGCCCTCTCAACCACAACAACACACCTTCCAATCACACCGACACCCAAGTCCCTCTCCGACGTTTCGCCAGACTGATAGAGAGGACACTTGGCCCTCAAACGGACATCTGCCCCACAGCAACAAAATCCCACACATGTACGTGACCTCTCCCCGTTGTCTTACGTTGTGACCTCCCCCCGCGTCTTACGGTTGTGACCTCTCCCAGCGCTTTCTTTCTATGTTTATTATGTCCTGTACTCTCTGTCTCTATTACATTGAAAATGTTAACTGCGTTTAGTGTTGAAACGTCTGTACATTCTTTCTCAACTAAAAGTTCCTAATGTCTACTGGAAATCTATTATTCCGTCTGTCCTGTGATAACCAGAAATCCACGTTCAGAAGACTTGAAAGTCTACTTAAGAAGCTTTTGTAGCGCCGGATGCGCAGTTGTTTTTAACAAAACATGTTTAAAAGAAAACCTGCTGCAAAGATTCACACACAC
>NC_134820.1:33811155-33813655 GCF_046742065.1 Oratosquilla oratoria | reverse complement strand
AAGCAAATGAATTAATTTAATGAATGAATAAATAAACAGAAGAATGAATAAATAGACGTAAATAAACAGATAAATGAATATATTTTATACATATAATAAGAATCAAATAAATAATGAATAAATAAATGGATAATGAATAAATGAATTAATAGACTACTAGATAAATATATAAGTAGACAAACAGACAAATAAATACATTAACAGATTAAGTAGACAAAGATACAAATTAGATACATTAACAGATACGTTTCTCGATAAGATAGATGCAAATAATACATTTCCCACTCAAACGAATGACAAGCAATGTACTGCAGTTAGTACCATTAAGATATAAACTTTTTTTTGTTTATTGATAGAAAAAAATCTCATTCTACTCTATCATTTGTTATATCAATTTTACTAAATTGAATTTCAATTTAATTTTTAATGTATTATTTTACCTTTATTTATTTAGTAAAGAATAATACTGTAGTGTATTGTATGCCTTTGTAATATATACATATATGTGCCCGACCTACAGAAGGCTGGAAAAAAAATCTTATTCGTATCCTACCCTAAGGTGGCTCTTGAATAAATTCTTATGAATTATGAATTAATTTGTTTTATTTGCTTTAATTGTAATCTTTTTATTAGATTATTTATTTATATAATCATTTAATTTCATTATTTATCTGGTTTAATTATTTAACACGAGCATCGGGCTTTGCCCAACCCCGCTATGTGGGGTATCAGACCTTCGGGCGAGCTCGCTTCGCTCGCAGGCGCCTTCGGCGTCTAGTCCTACGAGCTGCTTGCATTTCATATCGAAATAATAGGCTCTGAAATCTTCGTTAGCGCTAAACCACCCACTTTTGGATATAAACGATCTATATCCAGTCCAGTAGTAAAACACAAATAACTTCTCTTTCTTCAGGGTCTATATCTTCATCAAAATCTGTAAAATCCTCAAGACTCAACTGTTGAGCTGCATTGTTCTTAAAACTCCTCCTCTAGGTGATTAATTTTTCTAAAGATCAACAAAATATTCTTCTTGATTTCTGACGCCTCATTATCTTTCTTCTTGCTAAAAGGAGACTCAGAGGACACATACTTCTCAGGGAAGTCACTTCTGTAAATGTTAACTAAATCCTATTTTAAACTCCTATTTTTCCTCACACCACTTTGTTATCCAACTCCAAAAATTGGCATTGCCTGCGTTTGTCTTGCGTGGTACCGGCTAAGGTGTTCGACAACCTTGCAGAGACACACCGGGACGAATCACACAACCTGGCTGGAGGGGACGTGTCCCCTTGAGGGATTTCCGGTTTTCGGTGCGATTACAGGAATTCTTTTATTAGTACCAGGGGCTACCCTGAGGGCTTCCAAGGGGTTCCACAGGGGTTCCCCAGGAGTTTCCAGAGTGTACCCCAGGGGCTCCGCAAGTGCTCTCCTAGAAGTTCCAGGGGGTTCTTAATGGGGTCCTCAGGAGTTCCTAGAGGATTTCACAGGGAATCCCCACAGGGATTCTCAGAGGTTCCATAGCGACTATCCAAGGGGTCCCAAAGGGCTCCCCGAGTGTTTCCAGAGGCTTCCCAGAGGGTTTGCGGACTTCTCGCTATCAGCCAATCAATTGTCTCCGTTGCCGTGACGTCACCGCCCTTGGCCAATCAGTCGTTTCCGTTTCCGTGATGTCACCACTCTCTTAGCCAATCAGGGGCCTGCATTTATCCTTAGAAGACGTTACCTTGTTACTGGGCCAACTATACCCGGTGATGTCCTCTTTTCGACGGAACTCCCGTTCCGACCATTTCGACAACAAACTTTTATATATATGTATATATATATATATATATATATATACATATATATATGTATATATATATATATATATATATATATATATAGATAGATAGATAGATAGATAGATAGATAGATAATTGTTTAATTTACATAATTATCTATTTATTCAATAATTTAGCTATTTTAGATATTTAGTTATCAAATGATCTAATAATTTGATTATTCAACTTTCTAATTATCTAGTTATTCAACTCTTTGATTATTTGATTACATGATTATTCAATTATCTAAATATTGAATTACTTGATTAATCTAATTATATAATTATTTAATTACCTAATTATTTTATTTCATTCTTTAATCTAGTTAACTCATATTTTTCTACTCCATCTTTTGTTTCGCAAACTTAAGTTCAGATTATCTACAGCCGATTTTACAAAGGATTACAAAGGCGGAGCATGCCGACAGGAGACCTTTTGGTCCATATCTAGGTCAAATGCGAAAAAATCATAATGATAATAAAATAATAAATAAAAACTATAATAATGTAAATAACAAATAAAATACATGAATAAATGCATAGGTATAGTTAAATAATAAACAAACAGGTAAATAGTAAATAATAATAAATTGACATATAACTAATGATAAATGAAAATCAGACAGACAAATGATAACAAAACAAAAACAAATAATATGAAATAAATTATAATCATTACAG
>NC_134820.1:33798655-33806155 GCF_046742065.1 Oratosquilla oratoria | reverse complement strand
ACAAGCATAATAATGCTATCGCAGCTGTTGACTTCCACAACGCATGCATCATAAATGGCCTCCTTCCAAAATATATATATATATATATATGTATATATATATATATATATATATATATATATATGTGTGTGTATATATATAAATATATATAAGTGGCAGCCTGGAATTACATCATACGTTTGCCCTTTCGTTTCACAGTCCGTTTTCTACATGGTAATGAATTAGACTTCTCCTTTTCATTCCACACTCAAAATGTGTCCAGACCTTTGGGGTTGGAGTCGTGTGTGGAAGAATGAGGAAGACTGGATTGGGGTGAGGAAAGGGTGAGGAGTGTAAAGAGAAGATGGACAAAGGTTTAGATGTAGGAGTAAGGAACTGTGAGGACTCTGGGATGTTGAGGAAGGACGAGGAACCTGAGATATAGACGAGAGTGGAGATGAGTGATGGTGAGGATGAGAGATGAGGATGTGAGGAGAATGAGGAAGACATCTAAGATGTAGACAGGCTATGTTAAGAACATAAGAATGAAAGAGACTTCAAAAGACCATAAGGCCTACACTAGGCAGTTCCATATCCATTGCTCCCTGTCATCCCAATCCATAAAGTAGTCTAACCGTTTCTTCTATTAATAAACCAAATTTTGCCTATTTCCTTAAATCTAAATTTGCCCAGTTTAACTCCATTACTGCGAGTCTTGTCCTGTTGTCTTAATAGGATAACCTTATTTGCGTCACCCTTGTTAAAGCCTTTGATCCACTTGAACACCTCTATTAGATCACCTCGCGCTCTGCGTCTTTCGAGAAAGTGTAAGTTAAGATGCTTATGACGTCTTTGGTAAGGGTGGTAGAGATGTAAGAAGGTCATGGTCTTGGATCACGTTTTGGACTCGTGATCGCCAGTTATTAACCTCCCAGATGAGAACTCAGAGCTCATATGACCAATCTATGTGTAATACTGTAACCTTACATATACACACACACACACAACTCCCCGACCACGAGAGTTGTAGTAACAACCCGCAGCACAGCGATACTGAAATTATTTCAACCCTGGGCGGGATTCGAACCCGGGCCGCCGTACTGGCAGGTGAGAACTCTAACGACTGCGCCACGAGCTGTGTCTTGTGTGGGGTGTCTTGTGATAGTGAAGGAGCCATGTATGACGGTTGACCACCGCGCACGCGTCTGGGATGAGGAGGAAGGAGTAAGAGATGTCTGGGGTAGACGGTCTGGGACAATTGACCCGTTTCTATCCATGGATCTCCAGCAAAATATCATGGACCAGTCCATTTCCAGTCCATTTCTGAGAAAGGATAGGTTAAGCCCCAGTCACAACATGCTTATGACCTGTTTCCTATCACCTTCGACCGAAAATCAAGCGATCGGTCGGCGACACAAAACTTATGTAAGGAATTGAAATGGAAAAAGTTAATCTAGTTGATAAGATGAAAATCTGTGCACTGGGAACTTCAGTGTGTGTTGTAATCTATCTGTCTATCTATCTATCTATTGATCTATCTATTCATCTATCTTATTACTGACTACCAGCGACTTCCAAAGACTACGTGCAACTGGTCGGCGACCACTTGGTGAGGAGCCTACGCCAGGAAGCGCTGATTAGCCGCAGCCGAAGCCGTCAATTTTGCCCTATTATGTGTTTTACGGACTGTTCGATCAGGTAACGCACAGGCACTGCTGGGAATAGGAGAGAAGTTAGGGGACTCGAACCCACAACTAAGCGAATGCGAGATCAGCACGCTTCCGATGACGTTCCAGTTCCAGAGAATGGTTTTATCCAGTGCGGGGGGATCCAGGATCAAATTTTTGGGGGGCTAACTTGAATTTTGTAAATGTAGATGGGACTTTGGGGGTGGGGAGGTAAACTGAATTTTGTAAATAAAGATGACGCTTTTAAAGAGATGCATTCTGTAGCATGAATACTATGGTTTTGAATATAAATTTGGGGAGGGCATCAGTTTCTTCAACACCACCCTCCCCCCTCTCCCTCTCCCTCCCTCTCCCTCCCTCTCCCTCCTCCCCCTCCCTCCCGTCACTGTATCTATCCTCGAGAACAATCTCACACTGAAGAGAAAGAACATTAGACGTGGTAATGAAGAGGCTTATGCAGGGCAGTAGAGAGGATGGACAAATCTGAAAAGAATGCTACGTGACTCTGGTCTGTAGGGGTGTTACTAAAATCTCTAGAATATTAATTACATAAAACTTATGTTGCCATCACCCCATACGGGGTTGGTAAGAGGCTGAAGGGTGTGATTAAGTATTGTGAATACAGGATGAGGAATTTGGGGTGAAGAGGGAAGGGTGATGAAGAGTTCGAGGGTGTGCACGAGTAAAGGTGAGGTTTCTGGGGTGAGAGAAAGGTGTAAAAAAAAAAAAAAAAAAAAAAAAAAAAAAAAAAAAGGGGGAATGGGGTGAGTTGTCCGGTGTGTAAACCCCCAGGGGTGAAGTGTCTGGGGTGAGGAGTCTGGGGGTGAAGACAGGAAAGAATGGGATATCTGAAAAAAGAAATAGAGAGGAAGATGGGGGAGGAAGAGGAACAGGGGGAAGAAGAGGAACAGGAGGAAGAGGTGGGAAAGTATGAGGAGAAGGATAAGGAAGAAGGAGAAACAGGGGGAAAAGGACAAAGAGGAGGAAGAGGAGAAAAAAGAGGAAAAAGGTGAAGAGTGGGAAAAAGAGGAAGAAGAGGAAGAGGATGAAGATGGGGAGGAAAAGGAGGAAGAGGATGAAGATGGAGAGGAAAAGGAGGAAGAGGATGAAGATGGGGAGGAAAAGGAGGAAGAGGAGGAAGATAAGAAAGATAAGGAAGAGGAGAAAGAAAAGGAACACATATTGAATAAAAAAAATGGAAATGGAATGAAGTTATTAAGAATGAATAAAAAAGGCTAGCAGGTATTGGAACGGGAAGGGAAAAAAAAAAAAAAAAAAAAAAAAAAAAAAAATAAAACACCCCCCCCCAAAAAAAAAGAAAAGAAAAAAAAATCGACAAAAATAAATCGAATGGAGAGGGATAGAAGAGGCAGAAAAGGAGGATGTGGATCAGGAGGAGGAGGAGATTAAGAAAGAGGAGGAATAGAAAGAGGAAGAGGAGGGGAAGGAGGAAGTAGAGGAGGAAGAGGAGGATGAACATATATTAAATGAAGGGGAACAGCTATCAAAATAACAGATTGAGGGAAAAGAGAAAGGAGGAAGAGAGAGTAAGAGGATGGAGAGGAAAACACGAGAGAATGAAGAGTCAAGAGAAAATATGGAGGGCTTCATCAACTATGGAGGTAAAAAGTGGAGGAGACACGTGTGGGGAAGTGGCACAAAGATGGAGGGAGAAAAGGTGGAGGGGAAGGGAAGATGGAGGGAGAAAAGGTGGAGGGGAAGGGAAAATCACAATTAAAAGGAGAAAGGAAGAACAAAAGAGAAGAACAAAAAAACATAAAAATGAAGGATGGACACTGTAAGAGGTCATGAGGCCTACACTAGGCAGTTCCATGTCTATCACCACCTGTCAGCCCCATCCATAAAAGAAGGCAAATGAATGGCAGAAGAAGAATAGTATAAAGGGAAGAAGGAAGAGAAAGAGTGAATTACGGTGATATTCTTAAAAAAATCTTTCCTTATATAAATTTTCTTTATATAAATCTTATATATAGATCCTTGGAAGGGAATTTTTTTTTCTTAAGAATACTACCGTAAGAATCTTACAGTGGTATTCTTAAAAAAATATTTCCTTATATATATCTTATATATAAATCCTTGGAAAAGAGAGATTCTTTCTTAAGAATACCACCGTAAGAATTTTACGGTGGTATTCTTAAAAAATAATTCTTTCCTTATATAAAGCTTTCCTTATATAAATCATATAAAAATCCTTGGAAGGGAAAGAATTTGTTTAAGAATACCACCGTTAGAAAACAGGAGGAAGAGAACAGGGAGGAAAAAGGCTGGAGAAGGAAAATATTGAGAAATGGTAGAATGGAGATGAGACATAGACATAGACATAGACATAGACATAGACATAGACATAGACATAGACATAGACATAGACATAGACATAGACATAGACATAGACATAGACATAGACATAGACATAGGCATAGACATAGGCATAGACATAGACATAGACATAGACATAGACATAGACATAGACATAGACATAGACATAGACATAGACATAGACATAGAAGGGTCCCGGAAGAGGCTATTGAGCCTGTGACTCCGGCTCTAAATGACTAATACTTAGGTCATCTGGGGTCTGGTGGTTACTGTGGTCTAGGTGCTTGTTATCTATTTGAGCTGTGTAATCGAATATTTGATCTTGATGTTTCCATACACTATCCAATCTCTTTTCAAAACTGACAACTGAATTTGTATTCACATGAACATGAGAGAAATAAAGGACAAAGAAAAGAAAAAAAAAATGTATTATTTTGTGAGTTAAAAAAAAAAACTTATTTATTGATACAAACCACTACTTCATATTCATATATGATCTCCACGGAGTGTGGAGTACTAAGGGTAGAATGTGGAGTTTGCGATGTGGAGGGTAGCGTATGGAGTACCGTGGAATGGGCCTCAGGAATGTGGAGTGAAGCAATTGGCGAAGGTGGTTGGATTTTGGGAGATGGGAGCTTAAGTCCAAGAGAGGGGGGGGGAGAGGGGGAGAGGGGGAGAGGGGGAGAGGGCGAGAGGGGGAAGATGGGGAGAGGGGGAGAGGGGGAGAGGGGGAAGGTGGGGAAGAGGGGGAAGAGGGGGAGAGGGGGAGAGGGGGAGAGGGGGAAAGGGGGAGAGGGGGAGAGGGGAGAGGATAGGGGAGAGGGGGAGAGGAGGAGAGGGGGAGAAGGGGAGAGGGGGAGAGGGGGGAAGAGGGGGAGAGGGGGAGAGGGGGAGAGGGGGAAGATAGGGAGAGGGGGAGAGGGGGAGAGGGGGAGAGGGGAGAGGGGGATAGGGGAAGGGGGAAAACGAGTTGGACATTGAGCATGGCGTCAGGGGGGATGGTGTTGGGGGAGAGACGTGGATGGGGGGATTACAATAGCGGATTGTTCTATAGAAGGTGGAGGAAGAATTAAGGGTGGCGGGAGGAGAGAGTGGAAGAGGAGGAGGAAGAAGTGGAAGAGTGGAAGGAGGAGGAGAAAGAGGTAGGGGATGAGAGAGTAGAAGAGGAGGAAGAGGTGGGAGAAGAGTGGAAGGAGGAAGGAGAGAGGTAGGGGAGGAGAGAGTGGAAGAGGAGGAGGAAGAAATGGGAGAAGAGTGGAAGGAGGAAGGGAAAGAGGTAGGGGAGGAGAGAGTGGAAGATTAGGAGGAAGAGGTGGGAGAGGAGTGGAAGGAGGAGGGAGAAAGGTAGGGGAGGAGAGAGTGGAAGAGGAGGAGGAAGAGGTGGGAGAAGAGTGGAAGGAGGAGGGAAAGAGGTAGGGGAGGAGAGAGTGGAAGAGGAGGAGGAAGAGGTGGGAGAAGAATGGAAGGAGGAGGGGAAAGAGGTAGGGGAGGAGAGAGTGGAAGAGGAGGAGGAAGAAATGGGAGAAGAGTGGAAGGAGGGAGGGAAAGAGGTAGGGGAGGAGAGAGTGGAAGAGGAGGAGGAAGAGGTGGGAGAAGAGTGGAAGGAGGAGGGGAAAGAGGTAGGGGAGGAGAGAGTGGAAGAGGAGGAAGAAGAGGTGGGGAAGAGTGAAAGGAGGGGGGAGAGAGGTAGGAGAGGAGAGAGTAGAAGAGGAAAAGAAAGATGTGGAAGAAGAGTGGAAGGAGGAGAGAGGTAGGGGAGGAGAGAGTGGAAGAGGAGGAGGAAGAGGTGGGAGAAGAGTGAAAGGAGGAGCGGAGAGAGGTAGGGGAGGAGAAAGTAGAAGAGGAAGAGAAAGATGTGGAAGAAGGGTAGAAGGAGGAGATAGAGAGGTAGGGGAGGAGAGAGTGGAAGAGGAGGAGGGAGAGGTGGGAGAAGAGTGGAAAGAGGAGGGAGAAAGGTAAGGGAGGAGAAAGTGACGGAGGGGAGGAGTTTGGGGAAAGAGAGGAATAAGAGAGGATTTTCAAGGGCCAGAGAGGAGGAGACGGAGGAGGAGGTAGAAGAGGTGAGAGTAAAGTGGGAAGAGGAGGAAGAAGAGGAAGAGGTATAGAGGTAGGAGAGGAGTGGCAGGAGGAGGAGAAGGAGGAGGAGGAGGGAAAAAGGATACAAGATAGAGGAGGAGTATGCAGAAGATAAAAGTATAAAAAAAATATGATAAAAAGAGGAGTAAGAGAAAGAATGGAAATAATGAGAGGAAGAACAGAAATAATAGAGAATGGAGAAGTTGCTAAAGAGAAGAGAGAGCAGGGAGAAGGGGAATGAGGTAGTAAATCATTTACTTGAATAACTTGGATAACGATCATAGGGTAAGGAAAGTAGAGTGTAGATGTGGAAAAATGACACACTGGAAAAGGCAACGGAGGGAAGGGCCTGGAAAAAAGGTAAAAAAATAGGCAGAGAAAAGGAGAGGAGGGGAGAGGAAGAGAGAATAGGAGGGGGGGTAGAGAAGGGAAAGGGAGAGGGAGGGAGAGGGCTGGAAAGAGAAGTAGAGTGGGGAAAAATTGGGTATGAAAAATGGGTTCCGAAGAGAGGGTGAGGACGGGGAGATGGGAGTGGAGACTGGAACAGGAGAGGGAGGGAAAATCCTGGAACGAGAAGTACAAAAATAAGAGTGAAAAATGGACAGAGAAGGAGGGTGAGGAAAGGGTAGAAGATAGGAAGAGAGTGGAGAGGGGGGGGATGGAAGAGTGAGGGGAAAGAAGGGATTACAAGGGAAAAAAAATGTTGTGAAAAATGGTCAGGGAAGAGAAAGAAGCGAGAGAGGAAAGGAGGAGAAGGAAATGAACGGGACTGGAGTGAAGAGAGGAATAGGAGAGGGAGGGAGATAACTGAAGAAGAAAATAAAAATGTGAAAAAGAGGAAGAATAAAGAAGTGGAGGAGTGGGGGGGAGAGTGGAGAGGAAGGGATGGAAATAAAAAGGAAGAGAGGGGAGTGTAGAGGAGGTGAGGGTAGGTATGGAGGAGAAGAAGGAGGACGAGGAGGAGGAGGAGAGGAGGAGTAGGAGGAGGAGGAAGAGGAGGAGGAGGAGCATTTGAGGAGAAAGATCGAAATGAAAAGAAAGGAAGCTTTGGGGAAAGGAAGAGGGATTTGGGATGTAGACTTGGTTAGGAAAGAGGAAAATAAGTGTTGGACAGAGACTGAGAAAGAAAGAAAGAGAGAGAGAGAGAGAGAGAGAGAGAGAGAGAGAGAGAGAGAGAGAGAGAGAGAGAGAGAGAGAGAGAGAGAGAGAGAGAGAGAGAGAGAGAGAGAGAGAATGAGAGAGAGAGAGGGAGAAGAAAGAGGAAAGAAAGAAGGAAGTAGAAATAGAGATGGAGGGGGTTGGGGTGCGCCAGAAAGGACTCAACGTCTTCTCAGGTTCGGAGACGCCAAAGCTGGCGCGTCTCAGGAGCCATCGTAAAAGAAGACGAAGAACGCCCCGACGAAGTCGTCATCGAACTTGG
>NC_134820.1:33781155-33791155 GCF_046742065.1 Oratosquilla oratoria | reverse complement strand
AAGTGGAGGAGGAGTAAGGGGAATAGGAAGTGAAGGAGGAGGAGGAGGAAGAGGAAGAGGAGGAGGAGGAGAAGGAAGAGGAGTAGGAGGAGAAAGAAAGAAGGAGTAGGAGAAGAAAATGAAGAATGAGAAAGGGAGAAGGATCAGAAGGAAAAGGAGGAGGAGGAGAAAGAAGAGAAGAGAAAGAAAATAAGAAGGAGGAGGAGGAGGGACAGGAGAAGGAGGAGAAGAGAGGAGAAGAAGAATAGTAGAAAGAGGAGTAGGAGGAGGATGATGATGACGAGGTAGAGGAGAAGGAGGAGAAGGAAGGAGAAGGAGAATAGTAGAAAGAGAAGTAGGAGGAGGAGGACGAGGAGGAGGAGGAGGAGGAGGAGGAGGAGGAGGAGGAGGAGGAGGAGGAGGAGGTAATGGAGTTGGAGAAAGAAGAGGAGAAAGAGAAATAGGAGGAGGAGGAGGAGGAGGAGGAGGAGGAGGAGGAGGAGGAGGAGGAGGAGGAGGAGGAGGAGGAGGAGGAGGAGGAGGAGGAGGAGGAGGAGGAGGAAATGGATTCCATTGGGGGGGGAAATCTTCCAAAGTCATTCCATAATTATCTCAATCAAGATTCAGTCAGAAAATTTCATTCATTTGAAAATATTTCCTCCCAATGAATAAGATTCAAATTCAAAGCGATTCTTTATTTTTATTCTATTTTTTTTTTTTTTCGTAATTGGTAATTGGCAATTCGAGTCAACGTCGTTAAGTTATAGGAAACGTAATACGGGAACTGACCTTTAACTTTTCATGTTTGAGTTTGAGTTTGAGTTTTTTTCTTCTGCGTGTTTTAGATTTATCTTCTTTTTATTTTTGAGTGGTAGATAGAGCGCTAATGGATTATGTAGTGGTAAATAGGATTATGATAGGAAGAGTTAAGGATGTACATGTGCTAAGGGGAGAGGGTGGGGGAATATCAGATCATTTTTTGGTGGAAGGTAAGTTGAGAGTGGAGGATAGATGGAGAAGGAGGAAAGGGACAAAAGGTAGGGAGGTTCTTAGAGTGAACTCCTTGAATGAAAAGGAAAAGGAGAAGGAGTACGAAAAGAAGCTGAAGGAGGAGTGGGAGGGAGTTAAGGATAGAGCAGAGATGGGTGTGGAGGAGGAATGGGGATGGTTCAAGGAGGGAGTCTTAAAGTGTGCAAGGATGGTGTGTGGAACAAGAAGGACAGGGGGAAATAGAAGAAAGGGTAGTGAATGGTGGGATGAGGAAACAAAGAAGGTTGTAGAAGAGAAGAAGCGTGCATTCACAGATTGGTTACAAAAGAGGACAGGGGAGTCATATGAGACGTACAAAGAAAAGAAAAGAGAAGTAAAGCAAAAGGTAAAGGAGGCAAAGAGGAGAGCAGATGTGAAATGGGGTAGGAGTATGACAGAAAATTTTGAAAGTAATAAAAAGATGTTTTGGAAAGAAATTAAGAGAGGAAGAGGAGGTGAATCAAGTAGGGAAGAAAAGGTAAAAGGTACAGATGGAGAGTTGATAATGGAAGAGATGGCAGTGAGGGGAAGATGGGCAGAATATTTTAGGGAGTTGCTAAATGTGAAGGAGGATAGGGAGGGAAAGATAGCTGCAGTGGGAAATACGAAGAAAATGAGAGTGATGAGTGAGGAGAATGGAGGAGAAATAAGGAAGGATGAGGTGAAGGCAGTTGTAAAGATGATGAAAGCAGGTAAGGCACCTGGTCTGGATGGATGTCATGCAGAATGTCTGAAAAAGGGAGGTTCAGTGATGGTGGACTGGTTGGTGAGATTATTTAATGTTTGCTGGAGAGAGGGTAGAGTACCGGAGGACTGGAGTAGTGCCTGTATAGTTCCTCTTTACAAGGGAAAAGGGGACAAGTGGTGAATGTAGTAATTTCAGAGGGATTAGCCTGTTGAGTGTAGTAGGGAAGGCTTATGGGAGAATCTTAATTGAGAGGATTAGGAGAGGAACAGAAGGAGTAATTGGTGAGGAACAGTGTGGATTTAGGACGGGTAGAGGTTGTGTAGATCAGATCTTTGTGGTAAGACAGATATGTGAGAAAGCTATAGGAAAGGGGAAGGATGTTTTTTGGGCTTTTATGGATCTGGAAAAGGCTTATGATAGGGTAGACAGAAAGGCACTGTGGGAGGTTATGCAGATTTATGGGATAGGAGGAAAGCTTTTGGGAGCTGTCAAGAGTTTTTATGTGAGTAGTAGAGCATGTGTTAGGATTGGAAATGGAGAGAGTGAGTGGTTTGAAGTAAAGGTGGGACTTCGTCAAGGATGTGTTATGTCGCCCTGGCTGTTCAACTTATACATGGATGGGGTGGTGCGAGAGGTGAATGCTAGGGTAGTGAGTCAGGGATTGGAGATGGTTAAAGAAAATGGAGAAAAGTGGGAGGTGAGCCAGCTGTTGTTTGCAGACGACACTGCGCTTGTGGCAGGGTCAGAGGAGGGATTGAGGAAGCTGGTGGCAGAGTTTGGGAGAGTATGTGATAGAAGAAAGCTAAAGATAAATGTGGTAAAAGTAAGGTGATGAGATGTACAAGGGGTGAAAGTGGCAGTAGACTGGAAGTGAACATTAAGGGAGAGCGACTGGAGGAAGTGGATAGTTTTAGATACTTGGGTGCAAGTGTAGCAGGAAAAGGTGGAGTGAAGGTGGAGGTAGAATGTAGATTGAGAGAAGCGAGTAAATGCCTTGGTGGTTTAAAGAGTGTAATGAGAAATAGACATTTGGGAATGGATGCGAAGAGGAGACTGTATGAAGGAGTGATTGTGCCAACAGCATTGTATGGGGCAGAAACGTGGAACATAAGAGAAGAAGAGAGAAGGAGTTTGAATGTGTTTGAGATGAGGTGTCTGAGAAGTATGGTGGGGGTTACTAGGCTAGATAGAGTGAGAAATGAGGAGGTGAGGAGGAGAACAGGGGTGAAAAAGGATTTGGGAGATAGGGTTGATGAAAGAATATTAGGATGGTTTGGACACATGGAAAGAATGAGTGAAGAAAGACTAGTAAAAGAGGTATGGAAGGCAGATGTGGAGGGAGTGAACATGAGGGGACGTCCTAGGATGAGGTGGATGGATGGGGTGAAGCGGCCTTGGGCCAAGAGGGGAATGTCTGTTGAGGAAGGAAGGGAGACGACGGAAGACAGAGGTGAGTGGAGAATGGTTGTATATGGATGATGTTTTGACTGCATGAGGAGGAATGGGCGGGGGTGGGGGGGGGCGAAGTATGGGTGAGTAAATTTTGACGCAGCCCGAAGGGATTTCTCCCCGTCCTCTCCTTATATGCAAAGGGGGACGGAGAGTGGGGTCGCCGATTAAATGAAGCGGCCTTGCTGTGGATGTACTGTGTCTTGCGACATTGCTTCTGACCCAGGGCGGTGGGCAGGGTGCAGGGATGACCCGTCATCCAGGAGGTGCTCAGATGAGAGGAAGGGTGGGAGGGGTGTGGAGTGTATTTAGGGATGAAATGGGTGGGAGTGTTTTTATGCCTTTCCCCTTTTGGCTACCTCCCTTGGAAGGGGGAAAAAGCCTTGGTATATGTATGTATGTATGTATTTGTTTATCTGTTGACTTCTTCATTCATTTGTTTTCCGATTAATTTCTTTTTACTTTTTATTATTCTCTTCAAGTTTCTCTTTTAACTATACATTTCCACTTCTTTAGCACATTGTTCCAAAGCATTAAAAAAAAAAAAAAAAAAAAAAAAAAAAAATATATATATATATATATATATATATATGCATATATATATATATGTATATATATATATATATATACATATATGCATATATATATATATGTGTATATATATATATATATATATATATATATATATATATGTATACATACGTGTATATATATATATGTGTATATATATATATATATACATATATATATATATATATATATTCCTTTAATCGGTGGCATTCTTTATATATTTTCATCTGTCTAACATCAGACGATTTTATATGACTTCACCCTGACAATGGCAAAGTTGAGGGTCTGAGGCGAAATTACAAATTCTTGTGGGAATTTGCGTTTAACTGGCTCAGCCCTCGAACTGACTTAAAGACCAAGAAAATAAAGAATTATGAGTCCAAATCGATGCACTTTTGAAACATCGAAGAACATTCCATGTGTGTACATGTATTGAATAATAATGCATAAGTATAATACATGTACACATATGTATCTTATTCTTTTGTACGTGGGGTATAAATGCAGGTATGACCACACAGACATACACGCATTGACACATTATATATATATACATATATACATATATTGTATATATATATAAATATACATATATATATATATATGTATATACATATATATATACAAATATATATATATATATATATATATATATATATATAATGTGTCAATGCGTGTATGTGTGTGTGTTCATACCTGCATTTATACCCTACGTACAAGAGAATAAGATACATATGTGTACGTGTATTATACTTATGCATTATTATTCAATACATGTGCACACATGGAATGTTCTTCGGTGTTTCAAAAGTGCATAAATTTGGACTCGTAATTCTTTATTTTCTTGGTCTTTAAGTCAGTTCGAGGGCTGAGCCAGTTAAACGCAAAATCCCATATGTATCTTATTCTCTTGTACGTAGGGTATAAATGCAGGTATGACCACACAGACATACACGCATTGACACATTATATATATATATATATATATATATATATATATATATATATATATATATATATATATATATATATATATATATATATATATATATATATATATATATATATATATATTATATATATATATATATATATTAGACTGGCCCAGTTGTATAGGGATGGTTTTTCATATTATCAATTTCATAGGTCTCACCCATGCAAATTGTGAGGCTAGCTATAAAAACAATTGTTGCCAAATTTGAGGTCTGTCGAACGAGTTTTAATAGTGCCACAAAGCCTACAAAGTTTAAGGTTTCTCAGTCTTTCCACACCAGCCTTGAGGTAACTGGAAAAGACGCGTTTTTTTTACGTGGCATCCCCAGGAGGTCTATTCCACAGTGTTTTGCAATGAACTGAGTTGTTTTTTATTATTATTTATTCATGTTTTTCTTCAATGCATGTTTTGTTGTATTTGGAAATTTATCTCTTTGATCTTCAACAACATGTAGAAGGTACTGAAGCTGATCTTCATTTTTGGGAATATGATTATTATAGCTCTCAATCCAAGGGTATAGCTCTCTCTGTACTGTCATTGGTGACATTCATAGTATTAGTATATTCTTTTGCAGCTTGATAATCACTTCGTTCATTCCATTCAGACGGCTCTAATTCTAAGAAAGAGGAATCTAAAGACAACTTTGTAAAGAAAAGTCTGCTGGATTCAGTCACGAAATCAGTTAAAATTTTGTCTGAGATGCTCACTTTTTCTCCCAGTGTGTGCCGTTTTTCTGGATGCTGTGAGCCAGGCTTCTGCAATGCCTGATTACTGCACGGCAAAATTCTGCAAATCGCTCCGCTGATGACTGCTCCTTCTTTGTCATTTTAAATTGTAGCTTGAAGAGCACAATTTTAATTGAATAGATCACCTTTGCCATTCAAACTTGCTCGATGCACTGCTCCAGGGTGCTTGAAGCTGATGACTGTTTGTGTCACCTCCTAAATATGCCACTGATAGTTTTAAAAGTTCTTTGTAATCTGTGCGAGGATGATGACATTTCAACTGTTCCTGGCAAAAAATGAGTACAGCTTTTTTCGAGGGAAGACTTGCACTATGTGCTTCATATGATAAAGTACTAATATATACTCTTCCATGAATTTCGGTAACGTTTGAATAATGGAATTTCTGGTCCAGATGAAGCACCAAAACACTTCTGAAATACATCGGACGCTATTATTTCGTTAATATTATGCCTGCAAGCAAAACAAAGAAGAATTCTGTTTAGTTTTGTTTCTATTGCCACACATGCACCTTTCTTACGACCAGTGTTACTAGCAGTTGTGTCAAAACACATGGCATTAACGCTGCCTTTAATATTCCAATCTTCAAGACATTCCACAACTGCTGCTGCTATTTGATCACCTGTACCTGACATTAGTTTTGGTATTCCCAAAATTTTAGAGTTGCCCCCACCAGACACTAACACAGGCAATCTGTCTATATTTTCAGTGCCAATTAAATCAGGCATTAAATTGCCATCCCAGTGGACTGTAAGAGGCGCATCTGTAGTGAATGATTGTTTCATGCTATCAGCTATTTCTTTTCTGATTTTCTTTCTTCCTCTTTGCAGAGTAGTTCTACTTATGATTATCTCATCAGTATCTTTTCCAAGGGTTGAGGCTGTTGCTGATATTACTCTCATTGCATTACGATCACTCATCTTCGTTCTGTCTAATGCAGCCACTAAGTCAGGTGAAGAAATTTTCTCCCTTAAGTTTCCAGATATGCATTTTATATAGTGACCAACAAAATGCAACTATTGATTTATTTTTAGCTAATATTTACTCCGAAAAGTAAAAAAATAAAATAAAAAGTAACCTATTTTTATATTTCTCTTACGCTAACATATGTGTAAAAATAAATGTTAGTTGTGGCACTATTAAATACAGTTATATTTTGCTGCAAATTCGCACAGATTATTTTTTTAACAAGCCTCATAATATCTGGGGGTGAGACAAAAGTTTATCAAAAATTTAGTTTTTTTGGGCCAGTCTAATATATATATATATATATATAATATATATATATATATATATATATATATATACATAAATACAATCCATAAACATAAAATACAAATATACACAGAAACGCAAGCACACTCATGCACATAAGCACACAAACGCAAGCACACATATACACACAAACCCACACATAGACATACACACCCAGAGATCTCAAACAAACATTTCTTTTCCAGAGATCTGCAAAGGGATATTCCTTGCGCATCATTTTTTTTTTTTTTTTTTTTTTTTTAACTGCCCGTGGGTGCAATACCCCGAAAAAAGATAGTCATGACATCACTCCGACACACCTGTGTGAACATCTACAAGCTCTGTCAAGAAAACATCATCTACAGGAAATGTTGATGTCAGGATGCTGGGAGATGGGGAGGAGGAGAGAGAGAGAGAGAGAGAGAGAGAGAGAGAGAGAGAGAGAGAGAGAGAGAGAGAGAGAGAGAGAGAGAGAGAGAGAGAGAGAGAGAGAGAGAGAGAGAGAGAGAGAGAGAGAGAGAGAGAGAGAGAGAGAGAGAGAGAGAGAGTGAGAGAGGAGAGAGAGAGAGAGAGAGAGAGAGAGAGAGAGAGAGAGAGAGAGAGAGAGAGAGAGAGAGAGAGAGAGAGAGAGAGAGAGAGGACCTGGGAGAGAGAGGACCTGGGAGGGAGAGGAGGTAAGAAGGGAGAGCGTAGTCGGGAACCTGGTGGACAGGGAGAGAGGAGGAGGGAGAGAGGAGAAGTTGGAAGAGAGCGAAGATAAATTGGAACTTAGAGAGGAGAGAGAGAGGTGGGGGGAAGGAGGGTAAGGGAATAAAGAGGAAGAGAGCACAGGAAGAAGAGGGAACCTGGTGGGCAAAGAGAGAGGGAGAGAGGGAGGAGGGGAAGAAGGATACGGGAAAAAGAGAGGAAAGAGTACAGGATAAAGATGGACCAGAAGAAGAGAGAGAGAGATGGCTGGTGATAAGAGGAGAAAGGTTACATTTTCGCGTTTTGTGTTTTGTCAAGCAGAACGCGGTGCCTCCAACAATTACCCTCTCGACTCCGACCGCATACCCCTATCCGCCTATCTGTATACCATCTACCTATTCATCTTACTACCTATTTACCTGTCTATCTATTAATTCATTTATGATTTCTACCTATCTAACTGCCTACTTTCTTACCTATAAATCAGTCAATCCTTCTACTGTAGCTATCTGTCTACCTATCCATCTATCTACCTACCTATCTACCTATTCATCTTACTACCTATTTACCTGTCTATCTATCAATTCATTTATGATTTCTACCTATCTAACTGCCTACTTTCTTACCTATAAATCAGTCAATCCTTCTACTGTAGTTATCTGTCTACATATCCGGCTATCTACCTACCTATTTACCTATTCATCTTACTACCTATTTACCTGTCTATCTATTAATTCATTTATGATTTCTACCTATCTAACTGCCTACTTTAATACCTCTAAATCAGTCAATGCTTCTACTGTACCTATCTGTCTACCTATCCGTCTATCTACCTACCTATCTACCTATTCATCTTACTACCTATTTACTTGTCTATTTATTCATTCACTTATGATTTCTACTTATCTAACTGCCTAATTTCTTACGTATAAATCAGTCAATCCTTCTACTGTAGCTCTCTGTCTGCCTATCCGTCTATCTACCTACCTACCTGCCTATCTACCTATTTATATTACTACCTATTTACTTGTCTATCTATTCATTCACTTATGATTTTTACCTAGCTAACTGCCTACTTTCTTATCTATAAGTCAGTCAATCCTTCTACTGTAACTATCTGTCTACCTATCCGTCTATCTACCTACCTACCTACCTACCTACCTATCTACCTATTCATCTTTCTACCTATTTACCTGTCTATTTATCTATTCACCTACGATTTTTACCTAACTGCCTAATTCCTTATCTATAATTCAGTCAATCCATCTACTGTAGCTCTCTGTCTACCTATCCGTCTATTTAGCTACCTACCTGCCTATCTACCTATTCATCTTACTACCTATTTACCTGTCTATTTATTCATTCACTTATGATTTCTACCTATCTAACTGCCTACTTTCTTACCTATAAATCAGTCAATCATTCTAATGTAGCTCTCTGTCTACCTATCCATCTATCTACCTACCTAACTACCTATCTACTTATTCATTTTACTACCTATTTACCTGTCTATTTATTCATTCACTTATGATTTCTACCTAACTGCCTACTTTCTTATCTATAAATCAGTCAATCTTTCTACTGTATCTCTCTGTCTACCTATCCGTCTATCTACCTACCTACCTACCTATCTACCTATTCATCTTACTACCTATTTACCTGTCTATTTATTCATTCACTTATGATTTCTACCTAACTGCCTACTTTCTTACCAATAAATCAGTCAATCCTTCTACTGTATCACTCTGTCTACCTATCTATCTATCTACCTACCTACCTACCTACCTACCTGCCTATTCTACTGACCCATTTAAACGTTATTGCACGGGTATTTTAAACAACAATAACAAAAAGATACATTTGATGTATCATAACTCAGATGCATCTAATTGCAGAAATGTTACGAGTGAAGACTAAGAATCATATCCTTTGTAATGATGGAGGATAAAGGGTTGAATTCCCTCTGTTCAGGAAGGTCAAACTACCATAATAATCTAAGAAATGTTTGATAAAATGGTTTAATCCTTGGATATTGAGTGAACCAAGTAATGAGAACTGAGATATGGCCGAAGACAATTGTGAATTATTTTGGAGTTAAAGACAAGACTGAAAGAGGAGAGTTAAAGAAGGTCTAACTGTAATTATCATTCAATTCTCAAGATTAACCAAGCGTTGTAAACGCTCTCTCCCTCTGCCTCTCTCTCTCTCTCTCTCTCTCTCTCTCTCTCTCTCTCTCTCTTTTCCTCTCTCTCCTTCCCTCTAGCTCTCTCTCTCTCTCTCTCTCTCTCTCTCTCTCATTTCCTCTCCCCTCTCTCTCTCTCTCCCCTCTCTCTCTCTCTCTCTCTCTCTCTCTCTCTCTCTCTCTCTCTCTCTCTCTCTCTCTCTCTCTCTCTCTCTCTCTCTCTCTCTCTCTCTCTCTGTCATTCTCTCTCTCTATTCCACTCTCACCAACCCTCTAGCTCTCTCTCTCTCTCTCTCTCTCTCTCTCTCTCTCTCTCTCTCTCTCTCTCTCTCTCTAGCTCTCTCTCTCTCTCTCTGTGTGTGTGTGTGTGTGTGCCTGTTTCATCCTCTCTCTCTTTTCTCTCTCTCCTTCTCTCTATCTCTCTC
>NC_134820.1:33773655-33776155 GCF_046742065.1 Oratosquilla oratoria | reverse complement strand
GGAGAGGAGAGGGAGGTGGAGGGTGGGGGATGAAGAGAGTTGGGGGAAGTGGGGAGAAAAGGGTAAACATAAATGGAAAAGAAAGAGAAAAAAAGAGACGAGAGATAGAACACAATATGGAGGAAAGAGAGTAGATAAAGGAAATATCAGAAGAGGTAAAATATGATAAACAAGGAAAGAGGGGAGATGGAGGAGATGCAGAGGGGAAAAAAGAGGGAAAAGAGGGGTTTCAAGAGGGGAGAAGAGGAGGAGAGGGAGGAGAAGAGAGAGGAAGAGCATGAGGAGGGAGAGGAAGAGGAGGAAGAGAGAGAGGAGGAAGAGAAGGAGGAAGAGGATAGGGAGGAGGAGGAGAGAGAGGGGGAAGAGACGGAGGAGGAGATAGGGAGGAGGAGATAGAGAGGAAGAGGAGAGAGAGGAGGTTGAAAGGGAAGAGGAGGTAGATAGGGAGGAGGAATAAGAGAGAGAATAGGAGGCGTAGGAACAGGGGGAGGAAAAAGGAGGAGGAGAGGGAGGTGGAGGAGAAAGAGGATAGGGAGGAGGAGGAGGAAAGGGAGGAAGAGGAGAAAGAGAATAGGGAGGAGGAGGAGGAGAGGTAGGAGGAGGAGAAAGAGGATAGGGAGGAGGAGGAGGAGAGGGAGGAAGAGGAGGATAGGGAGGATGAGGAGGAAGAAGAGAGGGAGGAGGAAGAGGGGAGTGGGGAGGAGGAAGATCACAAGGAGGAAAGGGAGAAGGGGAAGAGGAGAAGAAGGAGGAGGAATAGGAGAGGGAGTAGGAGGAGGGGAGGGAGGAGAAAGAGAAGAGGAAGAAGAGGAAGAGGAGAAAGAGAAAGAGAAGGAAGAGGGGAGGGGAAGGAGGAGGAGGAGGAGGAGGGAGAGGAGGAGGAAGAGAAGAAGGGGGTGGAGGAGTAGGAGTAGGAGAGTGAGGAGTAGGAGAGGGAAGAGGGGAGGGGAAGAAGAAGAAGGAGGAGGAGGAGGAGGAGGAGGAGGAGGAGGAAGAGGAGAGGGAGGTGGAGGAGTAGGAGTAGGAGAGGGAGGAGGAGGAGAAAGAGGAGGAAAAGCAGGAGGGAGGCGGGAGGAGGAGGAGAGGAAGGAGGAGGAGGAGGAGGAGAGGGAGGAGGAGGAGGAGGAGAGGGAAGAGGAGGAGGAAGAGGAGAGGGAGGAGGAAGAGGAGGAGGAGGAGAGGGAGGAGGAGTTGAGGGAGGAGGAGAGGGAGGAGGAGTAGGAGGGAGAGAGGGAGGAGGAGCAGGAGGAGCAGGAGGGAAGAAGGAGGAGGAGGAGGAGAAGAGGGAGAAGGAGGAGGAAGAGGAGAGGGAGGAGGAAGAGGAGGAAGATTAGGAGTAGGAAGAGGAAGAAAAAGAGAAGAGAGAGGAGGAGTAGGAGGAGGACTGGGAATAAGAGAAGGAGGAGGAGGAGGAGGAGGAGGAGGAGGAGGAGGAGGAGGAGGAAGAGGAGGAGCAACAGATGGTGCGGCGGGGACCAGCTGGTGGGGACAAACGTTTCCTAAGGTGAGGAGATGAATCAGCGTGATAAAGGAGGAGGAAGAAGATGAGGGGGAGGGAGGAGGAGGAGGAGGAAGAGGTGGAGGAAGAGCAGAAAAATGGATAAGATGAAAAGGGAAGAGGAAGAGGAGGAAGAAGGGAGGAGAAGGAGGAACATTAGGTAGAGAATGATGATTATGATGAGGAAGAGGAGGAGTAGGTCTTAGGAAGGAAAGGAAGAGGAGGACGAGGGAGAGGAGGAGGAAGATTGTGATTAGAATGAGGAGGAGGAGGATGAATAGGAAGAGGAGGAGGAAGAGGAGAAGGAGGAGGAAGATGAAGTAGAGAATGATGATCATGATTATGAGGAGTAGGTAAGAAGGAAGGAAAAGAAAAGGAGGAGGAGGAGGAGGAGGAGGAGGAAGAGGAAGATGATGTTTAGGACGAAAGATGATGAGGAAGATGATGATTAGGATGAGGAGAGGAGGAGAAAGGAAGAAGATGAGGAGGAGGAGGAGGAGGAAGAGGAAGAAGATGAGGAGGAGGAGAGGGAGAAAAAGGAAGATGAGGAGGAGTAGGAGGCGGAGGGGGAGGAGGAAGAGGAGGAAGAGGAGGAAGAGGAGGAGGAGGAGGAGGAGGAGGAGGAGGAGGAGGAACATTAGCAGGAGCAGTGGAGGAAGAAAAGTCGTATTTTGATAAGGACAATCGATCACATGTGGGCAAAGTAATCATCTGGGAATTACGATCCTCCTCTTAACCTCCCCTCAACCTCCATCTCCACCCCCTCATTCCTCCCCTCCCTTACCTTTCCCCTCCCCTCCCTTACCTTTCCCCTCCCCTCCCTTACCTTTCCCCTCCCCTCCCCTCCTTTCCCCTACCCTCCCCTCCCCTCCCTCTTCCTCCCTTTAGTCCTCTCCACTTTTCTTCCTTCCTCTTTCATTCCCTACCTCCCTCCGTCCCTCCTCCTCCTCCTCCTTTTTCTTCTTCTGCTTCCCCCTCCTCCTCCTCCTCCCCTCTTCTTCT
>NC_134820.1:33763655-33768655 GCF_046742065.1 Oratosquilla oratoria | reverse complement strand
CCATGAGGTCCCCTGCTTGAAGGGTCTTGTGTAAATTGTGCAACAATCACTCTCTTGAGATTTTCCGCTTGAAGGGTCTTGTGTAAATTGTGCACCAATCATTCCCATGAGGTTCCCTACTTGAAGGGTCTTGTGTAAATTGTGCAACAATCATTCCCATGAGGTTCCCTACTTGAAGGGTCTTGTATAATTGTGCACCAATTATTCCCATGAGGTCCCCTGCTTGAAGGGTTTTGTGTAAATTGTGCAACAATCATTCCCATGAGGTTCCCTACTTGAAGGGTCTTGTATAATTGTGCACCAATTATTCCCATGAGGTCCCCTGCATGAAAGGTCTTGTGTAAATTGTGCACCAATTATTCCAGTGAGGTATTCTACTGGAAGGGTCTTGTGTAAATTGTGCACCAAGTATTCCCATGAGGTTCTCTACTTGAAGGGTCTTGTGTAAATTGTCCACTAATCACTCCCATGAGGTCCCCCGATTGAAGGGTCTTGTGTAAATTGTGCAACAATCATTTCCATGAGGTTTTTCGCTTGAAGGGTCTTCTGTAAATCTACACCAATCATTTCCATGAAATTCTCTACTTGAAGGGTCTTGTGTAAATTGTACATCAATTATTCCCATGGGGTTCTCTGCTTGAAGGGTCTTGTGTAAATTGTGCAACAATCACTCTCTTGAGATTTTCCGCTTGAAGGGTCTTGTGTAAATTGTGCACCAATCATTCCCATGAGGTTCCCTACTTGAAGGGTCTTGTATAATTGTGCACCAATTATTTACATGAGGTCCCCTGCATGAAAGGTCTTGTGTAAATTGTGCACCAATTATTCCAGTGAGGTATTCCACTGGAAGGGTCTTGTGTAAATTGTGCACCAAGTATTCCCATGAGGTTCTCTACTTGAAGGGTCTTGTGTAAATTGCACACTAATTACTCCCATGAGGTCCCCTGCATGAAAGGTCTTGTGTAAATTGTGCACCAATCACTCCCATGGGGTTCTCTGCTTGAAGGGTCTTCTGTAAATCTACACCAATCATTTCCATGAAATTCTCTACTTGAAGGGTCTTGTGTAAATTGTACATCAATTATTCCCATGGGGTTCTCTGCTTGAAGGGTCTTGTGTAAATTGTGCACCAATCATTTCTATGAGGTTTTCCACTTGAAGGGTCTTCTGTAAATTGTGCACCAATCATTTCCATGAGGTTCTCTACTTGAAGGGTCTTGTGTAAATTGAACACCAATTATTCCCATGAGGTTCTTTGCTTGAAGGGTCTTGTGTAAACTGTACACCAACTGATTCCCATGAGGTTCTCTTCTTGAAAGGTCTTCTGTAAATTGTGCACCAATTATTCCCATGAGGTTCTCTGTTTGAAGAGTCTTGTGTAAATTGCTCACTAATCATTACCATGCGATTCTCTACTTAAAAGGTCTTGTGTAAATTGTGCACCAATCATTTTCATGAGGTTCTCCGCTTGAAGGGTCTTGTGTAAATTGTGCACCAATCATTCCCATGAGGTCCCCTGCTTGAAGGGTTTTGTGTAAATTGTGTAACAAACACTCTCATGAGGTCCCTTGCTTAAAGGGTCTTGTATAAATTGTGTACCAAACACTCTCATAAGGTCCCCTGATTGAAGGGTCTTTGGTAAATTGTGCACCTATTATTCCACTGAGATCATCTCTGGGGTAGGGTTTACGTTTCAGACTGTTGATTGTCTGTTCGTACAGCGCTTAAATATTCCACAACAACTCCAAGAGGGCACAAGAACTCCACATGTTAATCACTCCAAAACTTGAGTCCACCACTCCACAACTCTTTCCTCTTTAGACAGTTCTCACACAATACGGACATCAATGTAAAGTGTCTTCAGCTGTGTCAGACCTCTTCAGTAAAGGTTTTGTGGTAATGTAGAACAACATCAGAACATAATCACTAGATAATTCATAAGCTTCGTACATCCACACGCCCGGACGCCTAAATGCTCTAGCGTTTGTACGTCGGTGAATCCTTAACTATACATTTACACCTCTTGCATACCTCTCTGTTGGTATGCTCTCCCATCCCCACACATGTACGTCTGTATCCTAGCCGATTACACACTAGCACGTCCACGTACTAATCTTACGTATGTACCAAAGTCCCTTTCATCAAAGCAGGCACCCACTTCATACATAATTAAAATCCACTTAATACTCTTCCCATTTCAGTTACTGTGGATGAAGGGCTTTTCGTCCCACTTCACCTCTCGGTCACATCCAAAGGGGTGGTGCAGCTAGGCACAGCTCCTCTTCACCAGCAGACCAGACAGCCGAAGATGGGTTATCCCCATTGCTTCATCCGATGGCGACCTTCCCAGCTTCCTTATCCACTCACAATGATTTATGAAACAGATGAGAATGATGCTCAAATCTCCAACTCAAACAACCAATATTCTACAAATTCTTTAGATCGCTTACTTGTATACACTCATGCACGCGAGAGAGAGAGAGAGAGAGAGAGAGAGAGAGAGAGAGAGAGAGAGAGAGAGAGAGAGAGACAGAGAGAGAGTGAGAGAGAGAGAGAGAGAGAGAGAGAGAGGAGAGAGAAGGTAGAGAGAGAGAGAGAGAGAGAGAGAGAGAGAGAGAGAGAGAGAGAGAGAGAGAGAGAGAGAGAGAGAGAGAGAGAGAGAGAGAGAGAGAGAGAGAGAGGGAGAGAGAGAGAGAGAGAGAGAGAGAGAGAGAGAGAGAGAGAGAGAGAGAGAGAGAGAGAGGGAGAGAGAGAGAGAGAGAGAGAGAGAGAGAAGAGAGAGAGAGGGGAGAGAGAGAGAGAGAGAGAGAGAGAGAGAGAGAGAGAGAGAGAGAGAGAGAGAGAGAGAGAGAGAGAGAGAGAGAGAGAGAGCCTACATATTCACAACCATGGAGTTATACGCCCATGTATATACATGTATACATTCACACCCGCAAGCCCACCCGCCCGTATATTCTCAAACCCACACGCCCGTATATATTCACACCCACACGCCCCAAAGTACAAAACCTCCTCTCGTCCGTTCATAAGCCTCTATGTCATCGTACACTCACGCCCACACGACGCCCAAAACCCACCAAATCTCTGGATTGGATAAAGAGAGATTTGAGTCCTTTTAGGGAGAAGGAGATGGAGAAGGGGTAAAAGGGTAGGGGGGAAGGGGGGAGGGGGAGAGAGGGGGGAGTGCATAGGGGAAAACGAGATGATAGTGGTCAGGGTGAAGGAGGGGGAAGGGATGAAACGTGGAAGGTAAGATACGGTTAGGGTGACGGAGATGGTAGGAGAACGAAGGGAGATGACAGATGAAGGAGAGTGTGTTGCATTACGTTGCCGGTAACCAGCGCTTCTATCCATGGTGGTAATATAAAGCAGGAAAGGTGGTTAAGGAGAGATCTGAGGAGGGTTTGAACGTAAAGGAAAAATTGGTAGAAGTTAAAAGTGATCAACATTCTTCTCTAAGCGGAGATTAATTTCCAATTATGACAGTATGCTGTGTTACTCTGGTCCGTAGGGATGTCACAAAAGTTCCTAAGATATTGGGCGTGTACACCTTATGGAGAGGGAGAGGGAGGAGAGAGGGAGGGAGAGGGAGGGGAGAGGGAAGGGGAGAAGGAGGGGGAGAGGGAGAGGGAGGGGGAGGGGGAGGAAGATGGGGATAGGGAGAAGGAAGATAAGTGAGAGAGGGAAAAAGGAGGGGTGAGGGAGGGGGAAAGTGAGGGGAGAGGGGAGGGAAGAGGAAAGGGGGGGAGGGAAAGTGAGAAGGAAGGGAAGAGGGATGGGAAGAGAGAAGAGGAGGAGGAGAGGGGAGGAGAGAGGAAGGGGTAAATGAGGGGAAAGTGAGGTGGAAAGGGAGGGGGAGAGGGAAGGGGTGGGGGAGGGGTGGGGTAGGGGAGAAGGAAAGGGAGGGAGGGGGAGAGAGAAGGGAGAGAGAGGGGGAGGGAAAGTGAAAGAGAGGGAAGGGAAGAGGGAAGAGGAGAGGGAGGGAAGGGGAGGGGAGAGTGAAAGAGAGGTGAAGGGGAGAGGAAAGAGGGGAGGGAGGGAAAGGGAGGGAGAAAATGAAAGAGAAGGAAGTGGAGAGAGAAGAGGAGAGCGAAAGGGAGAGGGAGGTCGAAATGAAGAGAGAGAGAGAGAGAGGGGGATGATTGGAAGAACTAGGGAAATTTAGGATCTACAGACAGGGGGTTTAGGGAAGGGGAGAGATGTGGAAAGGGAAGAAGAAAAAGGGAAGGGAGGGGAAAGAGGAAAAAGTGATTGTAAAGGAGACAGGAATGAGAATATATGTGGTTGGACGGACAAACAGAAGGAAAACAGAAATGGACGAAAGGAAATAGGGGAAGAAAGGACAATAAAAGACAGAAGGAAATAAAGAAAGAGAATAAAGTAAATGAAGTAGAGAGAGAGAGAGAGAGAGAGAGAGAGAGAGAGAGAGAGAGAGAGAGAGAGAGAGAGAGAGAGAGAGAGAGAGAGAGAGAGAGAGAGAGGAGAGAGAGAGGAGAGAGAGGAGAGAGAGAGAGAGAGAGAGAGAGAGAGAGAGAGAGAGAGAGAGAGAGAGAGAGAGAGAGAGATGGAGAGAGGGAAAGAGACAGAGAGAATAACTGACAAGAAGAAGAAAAGAGAGGGAGAAGAGGGGGATTACCCAAAAGAAGAGAAAGAGAAAGAGAATATATAAAGGACATGAAGGAGAGAGAGAGAGAGAGAGAGAGAGAGAGAGAGAGAGAGAGAGAGAGAGAGAGAGAGAGAGAGAGAGAGAGAGAGAGAGAGAGAGAAGAGAGAGAGAAAAGAGAGGAGAGAGAAGAGAGAGAGAAGAGAGGAGAGAGAGAAGAGATGAGAGGGCGAGGAGAGAGAGAGGAGAAAAGAAATAACAGAAGAGAAGAATGAAAAAAGAGAGAGAGAGAGAGAGAGAGAGAGAGAGAGAGAGAGAGAAAGGAGAAAGAATAACAGAAGAGAGGAAGAAATAAAAAGAGAGAATAGATTACCAAAAAAGAAAGGAAGGAGGGACA
>NC_134820.1:33753299-33755799 GCF_046742065.1 Oratosquilla oratoria | reverse complement strand
ACCCATCCTTGACTATACGGTACAGTTTTGGTCTCCGTCTTATAAAATGGCCATAAATTCACTGGAATCAGTACAGAGTAGAATGACCAAAATGATACATGGGTTCAGAAATTTACCTTACGAAGAGAGGCTTAGGCACCTTAACTTAAACTGTCTGGAAAGATGCAGAGTTCGGAGTGATCTAATAGAGGTGTTTAAGTGGATCAAAGGCTTAAACAAGGGAGACGCAAACAAGGTCATCATATTAAGACAACTGGACAGGACTCGCAGTAATGGGCTTAAATGGGACAGCTTTATATTTAGAAAGGAAATAGGCAAGAATTGGTTTACAAATAGGGTGATCAACGAATGGAATAGTCTTAATAACCATATAGTGGGCGCTGAAACTATCGGTTGTTTTAAGAAACGGTTAGACAACTTTATAGATGGGGATGACAGATGGTAATGAACATGGCACTGCCTAGTGTAGGCCTCATGGTCTCTTGTAGTCTTCTCATTCTTATGTTCTTATGTGTGTGTGTGTGTGTGTGTGTGTGTGTGTGTGTGTGTGTGTGTGTGTGTGTGTGTGTGTGTGTGTGTGTGTGTGTGTGTGTGTGTGTGTGTGTGTGTGTGTATGTGTGTGTGTATCTATGTGTGTGTGTGTGTGATTCACCTTGGTCTTTGGGTCACGTGTTGGACTCGTGATCGACAGCTATTTCCCTCCCGGAAAAGAGCTCAGAGCTCGTATGACCGATCTATGGGTAATGCTATGACCTTACACGCACACATACACCCAACTCCCCGCCCACGAGAGTTGGAGTAACGACTCGAAACGCAGCAATACTAAAATAATTTCAGCCCTGGGCAGGATTCGAATCGGGTACCGCCAGCACCTCCGTACTGACAGTCTGGGTTTCTACCAACCGCGCCACCGAGTCGTGTGTGTGTGTGTGTGTGTGTGTGTGTGTGTGTGTGTGTGTGTGTGTGTGTGTGTGTGTGTGTGTGTGTGTGTGTGTGTGTGTGTATGTATGTATGTATGCATGTATGCATGTATGCATGTATGTATGTATGTATGTATGTATGTATGTATGTATGTATGTATGTATGTATGTATGTATGTATGTATGTATGTATGTCTGTATGTGTGTGTGTGTGTGTGTGTGTGTGTGTGTGTGTGTGTGTGTGTGTGTGTGTGTGTGTGTGTGTGTGTGTGTGTGTGTGTGTGTGTGTGCGTACGTACGTACGTACCTCCTAGATCCTATGACATCATAATAATGAATTTCCCACCAGCTCATATCTATACACTCATGTGTTGACATGTACCTATTTGCTTTATCAAGATTTCGAAATGTAATTAAAGAAGAACATGACACCACCTGACTCGTTCCCATTAATTAGATAATTTCTTTTTGATACAAACGTGCACTTAAAACAGACATTCTCACACGCAAACACAAACACAAATGAATTGCAAACTTTGAACCCTCTGACAATTGTTTTGCGTCGTGAGCGATAAAGTCGAGAACTGGCGGCGGGGAGTAACAAAAGACGATCGCAAACACGCGAATGAGAATTAGAATAGCTTTTACAAGGAGATGCGAATCTTTACAAGCCGTATCTAACACCTTATTAGGTAGCAATGCATTGTTTTTTTTTCTTTCTTTCTTCTGTTACTGTTATCTATTTGCTTATCTATTCTGTTTTCATTTATATATCTGTTTATTTTTTATTTACATGTGTATTTCAATTCTATTTTTATATTCGTTTATTCATTTATATTTATCAGATATTTTTAATCACACATTTCGTGTGCCTATCCATTATATTTTGACTTTATTTTGTGTATCGATTTATCATTTAATTTAATTTTTATTTGTTTTTATTTTTATTTGCATGCAAAACGAGCGCGCGCTTGTGTGTGTGTGTGTGTGTGTGTGTGTGTGTGTGTGTGTGTGTGTGTGTGTGTGTGTGTGTGTGTGTGTGTGTGTGTGTGTGTGTGTGTGTGTGTGTGTGTGTGTGTGTGTGTGTGTGTGTGTGTGTGTGTGTGTGTGTGTGTGTGTGTGTGTGTGTGTGTGTGTGTGTGTGAGCGCGCGCGTTTCACGCATACGGCTCTCATCCAATTACTTTTGGCGTGTATACAAGAACCGTACTCTCGTGCACATGTGCACATGTGTACATATCTTACCATGTATTACATATCTTAACATGTATTACTATATGCAAGCAGTCTCGTGTGCCAATTATCTCACATATCTCACGCCGAATATTTAACACAAATATCTCACGTCTCCAACATGCCATGTAGTACAGTACTAAAATGAAGACATTTCTCTTCTTTCTCCCAATTTAAGACTTAATAACTTCCTTGACTGCGGTTGTCGCCTTCATGTAATTTATTCTGTCTGTCGAGTGGTAATTGTGTATTTTATGGTCATTAGACAGAGGCGAGGGGATACACGCAAAGGGGAGGTGGGGAGGCGACCTCGAGTTCAATGCCAATTTCATTGTCTTAAGGGCCATT
>NC_134820.1:33735799-33738299 GCF_046742065.1 Oratosquilla oratoria | reverse complement strand
TTTCAAGTAGCCGTGATCCGTAGCGCTGCGTACGTGGAAGTAGCAACTTCCTTGTGGATTGTGGAAAGGGGTGTTATTGTTTGTGTTATGTGCGTCTACTGCTTGGGAGTGTGGTTGTGGGCATGAGTTGTATGTTAATGGAAGGTTTCTCGATGTATATGTTCACTGCTTCGGCCATCTTAAGGCGAAGGGGGTCGTGGGCTTTGTAGATTATTTTAGTGTTTTCGTTTAGTGTTTGTCTGGTGATGGTGGTTTTGTGTTCTTTTGTCATATGTGTTTTGATGGCGCCATTCTGGAGGTGGTATGAGAGTCTTTTGGAGAGGGTCATAGAAGTCATGCCAATGTATGAGGAGGTGCGGTGCTGACAATCACCGACAGGGCAATCAAACTTATACACGACGTTGACTTCTTGTAGAGGAGGGTTGGGGGACTGGCTGTTGTTCTTAATAACCAGGGTGTGTGTTTTGGAGGTTTTGTAGTATACGATTAGGCGTATCTTAGTGTCTGGGTTGTTGGGTCGAATGTTACGTGTGATAATATTTTGAAGTGTTCTTTCGTCTTCTTTGTAGCCGGTGTTCATATGTCCTTTGTAGTACAGGTCCAGTGTTGGTATATTGGTGTTTGTGGGTGTTGGTTGGCCGGTAAAGGAGTTCATCCTACCAAAATTCACATATCGTCGCCAGGCCAGCAGCCGGAGAATCAACCCTCAAGATAGGCTATCTTACTTGAAGGAGGAACTGCAGGCGAAGGAATCGCTACTCCAGCAACTGCGAGCAGAGTATCATAATACCTGTTCAAAATGGAACAACACCGATGACATCCAACAAGACATCAAAACCTCCATCGAAACAGCACTCCTAAATATGTCTGATAGACATATTCTAGAAGCCAGAAGAAGGGTCGGCCGCAAACTTGCCAACTTATACGGCGGCCCTGTCTCCATCCCGAGATCTAAGGATCAATTCATAAACCTCAGCAGCGCTGAGCTTACAAAAGAGCAAGTTGAATTCCTTAACCTTGGACTCAACTGCCACTACATGTCCAAGCCCTACCACCTCCACAAGAAAATCGAAATGGAACTGCTCCTAGACAATATACACCAACTAGAAAAAGAGAAAAAGATTACTACAAACCCCAATCTAACATCTGAAATATGTGCTGAAGTCAATAAACGAAGAGGACACCACAATACCTCCCTACTCACATCCCCTCTTCGGAAAGCAGCGGAACTGAAAGAGCAGGATAATATCGTCATACGTAGGGCAGATAAATCTTCCATCTACGTCCTACTTGACAAGGAAGAATACGTCGGAAAGATGAAAACCATACTAGATGACACCAACAAGTTCAAAATCATCACAACTAACCCCACCCTGGATCTGAGAAAGAAACTCAACAAGATCATCAGAAAAAACAACATAACAGCAGGCACCACCAAACTTCCCCTAGTCGAAGGAGACCACAAACTTGGATATGCCTTTGGGAATGTTAAAACGCACAAGCCTGGAAACCCCCTCCGCCCTATCATCAGCCAAACACCTACAGTTACCTACAAACTTGCCAAACGCCTTAACTCCTTAATAACCCCATACATCCCAACCTCCTACAGCCTAAAATCGTCGCAGGAATTCCTCACCATCCTTGAATCCTCCCAACCAGTAGGGGTCATAGCCTCATTAGATGTCGAGAATCTGTTCACAAATGTGCCAGTAAAAGAGACTATTGACCTCATCTGCCAGAGTATCTACCACAAGCCCAACTCAACACCCCTCGCCGTCCCTGAAGCAATCCTCCGAGAACTCCTTGAAATCTGCACGATGGAAGCTCCCTTCTACGGTCCAGATGGGAAAATGCGCATACAGGTAGACGGCGTGGCAATGGGATCCCCCCTTGGACCACTCTTCGCCAACTTCTATATGGGATCCATCGAAGAGAAAGTCTTCAACGACCATCCTGACATGCAGCCCTGTATCTACGCCCGGTATGTTGACGACATTTTTATTAGCGCAAAAGATTCCCAATCTGTAACTCAACTCTCACACACATTCAAGAAACATTCAACCCTCAATTACACCTATGAACACCAACGCAACGATGGCACCCTCCCATTCTTAGATATACTAGTAGGCACAGCCTCAGATCGATTCACGACTGAAGTCTACGTCAAAGACACTAACCTCGGTTTCTGTCTTAACGGCAGTAGCGAATGTCCAGAACGCTACAAACAAAGCGTGATCCGATCACTAGTGAACCGAGCCTTCTCCCACAGCAGTACATGGAAAACCACGAACAACGAACTCCAACGTATAACAACACTACTTGTCAACAACGGCTATCCACAACACTCCATCGAATCCATGATCAAAAACAAGATGAACTCCTTTACCGGCCAACCAACACCCACAAACACCAATATGCCAACACTGGACCTGTACTACAAAGGACATATGAACACCGGCTACAAAGAAGACGAAAGAACACTTCAAAATATTATCACACG
>NC_134820.1:33713299-33715799 GCF_046742065.1 Oratosquilla oratoria | reverse complement strand
TTAAGACAACAGTGCAGGACTTGTAGTAATGGATTTAAATTGGACAAATTCAAATTTAAGAAGGAATAGGTAAGAAATGGTTTACTAATAGGGTGGTCAGTGAATGGAATAGACTTAGTAACCGTGTAGTAAACGCTGAAACTGTCGGTTACTTTAAGAAATGGTTAGACAAGTTTATGGATGGGGATGGCAGGTGGTAATGAACATGGAACTGCCTAGCTTTGGCATTATGGTCTCTTGCAGTCTCCTTCATTTTCATGTTCTTATGTCCAAAGGACTGCTTGTGTCTAAACGATGGGTAGAGGAATTCTACTTAAGAATTGATGCACAGCGGGTGTATCACATCACGACTTGTCTAGGCTTTATTGTCTATACTTCTTTGCCGTCACTCTCTGCTTAGATCTCCGCTCTGGTTCTCTGTAGTCGCTCTCTGCCCGGCCTTATACATAGCCCAGAAAGAAGAACATGTTTTCCCGCCAAATTATGTAACGTTTTCTGAGCTTGGCGTCATCTGACAGAACCTTATTCGAAGCTCCCCCCAACAGACCTGTATTGTATAATGTTTTACTTTGTAACATATATTTTGATATACACACATACATATTATGAAATATATACAAAATTTCTTTCCACAAGTGACAATAACAACATTAATGATGATACACAACACAACATATTCACGCAAGGTGTGCCTTAAAAATAAAAACAGGAGACTTTATTCACGCAAAAGCGTGACACAGCACAGCACAGCCACAGGATTCTATTCACGCTAAGGACGTGACCATAATGATGATGATAATAATAATAATAATAATAATAATAATAATAATAATAATAATAATAATAATAATAATAATAATAATAATAATAATAATAATAATAATAATAATAATAATAATAATAATAATAATAATAATAATAATAATAATAATAATAATAATAATAATAATGATAATAATAATAATAATAATAATAATAATGATAATAATGATAATGATGATAATAATAATATTAATGATAATAATAATAATGATAATAATAATAATGATAATAATAATAATAATAACAATAATAATAATAATAATAATAATAATAATAACAATAATAATAATAATAATAATAATAATAATAATACATACATACATATACCAAGGCTTTTTCCCCCTTCCAAGGGAGGTAGCCAAAAAGGGAAAGGCATAAAAACACTCCCACCCATTTCATCCCTAAATACACTCCACACCCTCCCACCCTTCCTCTCATCTGAGCACCTCCTGGATGACGGGTCATCCCTGCACCCTGCCCACCGCCCTGGGTCAGAAGCAGTGTCGCAAGACACAGTACATCCACAGCAAGGCCGCTTCATTTAATCGGCGACCCCCCCTCTCCGTCCCCCTTTGCATATAAGGAGAGGACGGGGAGAAATCCCTTCGGGCTGCGTCAAAATTTACTCACACATACTACCCCAGTCACAACATCATCCATATACAACCATTCTCCACTCACCTCTGTCTTCCGTCCTCTCCCTTCCTTCCTCAACAGACATTCCCCTCTTCCCCAAAGCCCCCTTCACCCCATCCATCCACCTCATCCTAGGACGTCCCCTCATGTTCACTCCCTCCACATCTGCCTTCCATACCTCTTTTACTAGTCTTTCTTCACTCATTCTTTCCATGTGTCCAAACCATCCTAATATTCTTTCATTAACCCTCTCTCCCAAATCCTTTTTCACCCCTGTTCTCCTCCTCACCTCCTCATTTCTCACTCTATCTAGCAAAAGGTAAAGGAGGCAAAGAGGAGAGCAGATGTGAAATGGGGTAGGAGTATGACAGAAAATTTTGAAAGTAATAAAAAGATGTTTTGGAAAGAAATTAAGAGAGGAAGAGGAGGCGAATCAAGTAGGGAAGAAAAGGTAAAAGGTACAGATGGAGAGTTGATAATGGAAGAGATGGCAGTGAGGGAAAGATGGGCAGAATATTTTAGGGAGTTGCTGAATGTGAAGGAGGATAGGGAAGGAAAGATAGCTGCAGTGGGAAATACGAAGAAAATGAGAGTGATGAGTGAGGAGAATGGAGGAGAAATAAGGAAGGATGAGGTGAAGGCAGTTGTAAAGATGATGAAAGCAGGTAAGGCACCTGGTCTGGATGGATGTCATGCAGAATGTCTGAAAAAAAGGAGGTTCAGTGATGGTGGACTGGTTGGCGAGATTATTTAATGTTTGCTGGAGAGAGGGTAGAGTACCGGAGGACTGGAGTAGTGCCTGTATAGTTCCTCTTTACAAGGGAAAAGGGGACAAGTGTGAATGTAGTAAGTTCAGAGGGATTAGCCTGTTGAGTGTAGTAGGGAAGGCTTATGGGAGAATCTTAATTGAGAGGATTAGGAGAGGAACAGAAGGAGTAATTGGTGAGGAACAGTGTGGTTTTAGGACGGGTAGAGGTTGTGTAGATCAGATCTTTGTGGTAAGACAGATATGTGAGAAAGCTATAGGAAAGGGGAAGGATGT
>NC_134820.1:33705799-33708299 GCF_046742065.1 Oratosquilla oratoria | reverse complement strand
CCTGTTCATCATCATGATCACCGTGTTCATCATCATGATCATCGTGTTCATCATGATCATCGTATTCATCATCATGATCATCGTGATCATGATCATGACCATCGTGTTCATCATCATGATCATCGTATTTATCATCATGATCATCGTATTCATCATCATGATCATAATGTTCATGATCATGATCATCGTGATCGTGATCATGATCGTGATCATCGTGTTCACCATCATGATCATCGTGTTCATCACCATGATCATCGTGTTCATCATCATGATCACCGTGTTCATCATCATGATCATCGTGTTCATGATCATGATCATCGTGATCATGATCATTATCATCGTGATCATGATCATGATCATCGTGTTCATCATCATGATCATCGTATTTATCATCATGATCATCGTATTCATCATCATGATCATAGTGTTCATGATCATGATCATCGTGATCGTGATCATAATCGTGATCATGATCGTGATCATCGTGTTCATCATCATGATCATCGTGTTCATCATCATCGTTCAATGAAACGAGAAGCAAAACACGGTGATGTGAACATAAACACGCGATGAACTCTTTTGACATGAATGATCGCGATCAGCCTGCCGTGTGTGGCTGCCACTGCCAATCTTGATCCAATCAGAGAGATGTTATCACCAGCATGAAAACCCACGGCACGTCGTCACTATCACCATCACTATCACCATCACTTCCGTTTTGCACCAATATGTTCACTAATGCTGCTGACGTCAGCTAGACCACTATCACCATCACCATCACCATCAATATCACCATCAGTATCACCATCAATATCACCATCACTTCCGTTTTGCACCAATATGTTCACTAATGCTGCTGACGCCAGCTAAACCACTATCACCATCACTATCACCATCAATATCACCATCAGTATCACCATCAATATCACCATTACTTCCGTTTACACCATTATATTCTCTAATGTTGTTAACATCATCCAGGCCATTATCACCATTACTATCACTATCACCACCACATCCTGTTGCACCAATATGTTTATCTATGCTGCTTACGTCACCAAGACTACTATCACCATCACTATCACCATCAATATCACCATCACTTCCGTTTGCACCAATGTATTCTCTAATATTGTTAACGTCATCCAGGTCATTATCACTATTACTATCACTATCACCATCACTTCTGTTTGCACCAATATGTTCACTAATACTGCTAACGTCAGCTAGACTACTATCACTATCACCATCAATGTCATCATCGACTCCGTTTGCACCAATATATTCTCTAATATTGTTGACGTCATCCAGGCCATTTTCACCATTACTATCACCATCACTTCTGCTTGCACCAGTATGTTTATCTATGCTGCTTACGTCACCAAGACTACTATCACCATCACTATCACCATCAATATCACCATCACGTCCGTTTGCACCAGTATATTCTCTAATTTTGTTAACGTCACCTAAATCACTATCACCCTCACTATCACATCACTATCACCATCAATATCACCATCACCTTTGTTTGCACCAATATTTTCACCACTGCTCCTCGTGTCAGCTCTTTAATGCTCTCTTTTAATTTTCTTCATTCTCTTCATTCACTCTCTTCCATTCTTTTCCTAATATATTTTTTCATTTTTTTTAGCTTACACTTAATCATTTATCTTTTTCTTCTATATATCTTATATTTTTATATATTATGTTATTTATCTTTTTATTGAATTTTCTTTTTTTTTCTTTTTTTTTCCTTCCCTCATTTCTTCCTCTCCTTTCTCGTTCTTTTTCAATTCTTCTAATTATTTGTCTTCCTTCGTTCGTCCTCCTCTTCCCTTTTCCTCTTTCCTACTCACTTCTTAACTCTCATCCCCCCTTTTTCCTATTCTCCCTCTTCCCCTTATCAAATTTCCCTCTTTCTCCTTTCCCTCCAATTTTCCTTCTTCCTTCTCTTACCTTCTTCCCAAATTGCTTTTCTCTATTTCCCTTTCTTACCTTTCTCTCTTCCTTTCCTTCCATTCTCCATTTCCCTTATTTCCTCCTATCTTTCGCAGGTCCCTTCTTTCCTCTTACCTTTTCCCCATCTTACCTCCTTCCCTCCTTTCCTCCTTCCTTATTTTTCTTAGTTTCCCTTTTTATTTCCCTCCTCTTTCTCCTTCCTTTCCCTCCTTTCCTCCTTCTTTATTTTTTTTTTAGTTTCCCTTTTTATTTCCCTCCTCTTTCTTCTTCCTTTTTATCCTTTCCTCCTTCCTTATTTTCTTAGTTTTCTTTATATTTCCCTCCTTCTCTTTCTTCTTCCTTTCTATCCTTTCCTCCTTCCTTATTTTTTTTTAGTTTCCTTTTTATTTCCCTCCTTCTCTTTCTTCTTCCTTTCCCTCCTTTCCTCCTTCCTTTTTTTTCTTAGTTTCCTTTTTTATTCTCCTCCATCTCTTTCTTCTTCCTTTCCCTCCTTTCCTCCTTCCTTATTTTTCTTAGTTTCCTTTTTATTTCCCTCCTA
>NC_134820.1:33693299-33695799 GCF_046742065.1 Oratosquilla oratoria | reverse complement strand
TTCTCCTAAAAGCGGGTATTAAAATAGCCAGGACATCAGGTAACAAAGTAAGACGTTTGGTCATACGTAGCTACAATAATCCCACTAACGAAAACGGCATTATTTGTAAAGTCCCGTGTAAAAGCTGTCCCTCTTCAAATTTGGTAAATCTGGTCGCGGACTTAATAAACGGATCAATGAAAATAAAAATGACGTAAAAGCCCATACATCATCTGACTCCATAGTAATGCATTTGGATAAGCTTGGCCATCTTCCAAACTGGAACAACACAACCATATTAAATAGGGGATCATCTAAGTGACTAAAGAAGACAATCGAGGCAGCATACATTAACACTGATAACAACATTAACCATAGAGAAGGCTTTATATGTCTAGCAAAAGCCACAAGCTTATTAATAATAAAAGAATACGTAAATAAAATAGCAAGCTCTCCGAAGTGTCCCATGAGATGACCCGTCTATGTATAAAATCCCCTGTTATGTTTGAGTTGTTAGCTTTATGATCAAGACCCTGCGGGTCGAAACGTTAAAGTGTGAAATTCTCTCATTACTCCTCGTCTGCTTCATCCACCTTCAGTCATATATCTATCTATCTATCTATCTATATATATATATATATATATATATATATATATATATATATATACATATACCAAAGGCTCTTTCCCCCTTACACGGGGGGTAGCCAAAAAGAAAAAGGCATAGAAATCACTCCCACCCATTTCATTTCCCATATATTCCATTTCCTTCCACCATCCTCCCTCCCTCCTATTTTGGCACCTCCTGGATGACGGGTCATCCCTGCATCCTGTCCACTGCCCTGGGTTAGAAGCAGTGTCGCAAGACACAGCACATTCACAGCAAGGCTGCTTTATAAATTCGGCGACCCCCCCCCCTCTCCGTCCCCTCATACAGGAAAGGAGAAGACGGGGAGAAATCCCTTCGGGCTGCGTCAATTTTTTTTCTCACACATACTTCCTCACCCTCCATCCCCGACCCACTCCCCCTCATGCATCACAGCCTCATCTATACACAACCCTTCTCCATTCACCCCTATCTTCTGTCCTCTCCCGTCCTTCCTCTACAGACATTCCTCTCTTTTGTAAAGCCCCTTTCACCCCACCCATCCATCTCATCCTAGGACGCCCCCTCATATTCACTCCTTCCACCTCCGCCTTCCACACTTCTTTTACTAATCTTTCTTCACTCATTCTTTCCATGTGTCCAAACCATCCTAATACTCTCTCATCAACCCTATCTCACAGCTTCCTTTACACCCCTGTTCTCCTCTTCACCTCCTCATGTCTCACTCTATCTAACCTAGTAACCCCTATCATACTTCTCAGACATTTCATCTCAAACACATTCAAACTCCTTCTCTCTCCCTCTCTCATGTTCCATGTTTCTGCCCCGTACATTCCTGTTGGCACAATCACTCCTTCATATAACCTCGTCTTGGTATTCATGCCCAGATGTCTATTTCTCATTACACTTTTTAATCCACCAAGGCATTTACTCGCTTCTCTCAATCCACATTCTTCCTCCACCCCCACTCCTTCCTTTCCTGTCACATTCGCACCCAAGTATCTGAAACTATCCACTTCCTCCAGTTTCTCACCCTTAATGCTCACTTCCAGCCTAACGTCACTCTCTCCCCTTGTACATCTCATCACCTTATTTTACCCACATTTATCTTCAACTTCTTTCTTTCACACACCATTCCAAGCTATGTTATTAACTTCCTTTATCCCTCCTCTGATTCTGCCACATGCGCAGTGTCGTCATTAAACAACAGCTGGTTCATCTTCCACTTTTCTTAATTTTTATAACCATCTCCAACCCCTGACACACTACCCTTGCATTTACCTCTCGCAAAACCCCACCCATGTATAAATTAAACAGCCAGGGGGATATAACACATCCCTGGCAAAATCCAACCTTTACCTCAAACCAGTTGCTCTCTCCATTTCTAATTTTAACACAGGCTCTACTACATACCTACATATACCAAGGCTTTTTCCCCCTTCCAAGGGAGGTAGCCAAAAAGGGAAAGGCATAAAAACACTCCCACCCATTTCATCCCTAAATACCCTCCACACCCCTCCCACCCTTCCTCTCATCTGAGCACCTCCTGGATGACGGGTCATCCCTGCACCCTGCCCACCGCCCTGGGTCAGAAGCAGTGTCGCAAGACACAGCACATCCACAGCAAGGCCGCTTCATTTAATCGGCGACCCCCCCTCTCCGTCCCCCTTTGCATATAAGGCGAGGACGGGGAGAAATCCCTTCGGGCTGCGTCAAAATTTACTCACACATACTACACCACCCCCCACCCCCCCGCCCATTCCTCCTCATGCAGTCACAACATCATCCATATACAACCATTCTCCACTCACCTCTGTCTTCCGTCCTCTCCCTTCCTTCCTCAACAGACATTCCCCTCTTCCCCAAAGCCCCCTTCACCCCATCCATCCACCTCATCCTAGGACGTCCCCTCAT
>NC_134820.1:33685799-33688299 GCF_046742065.1 Oratosquilla oratoria | reverse complement strand
TCGCCACATAACAAGCCTCGACAGAGCGCACCCTAGCCACGCTTGTCGAATCCCACCAAGTTGTCATCACGACTGTCACCACCTTCTCCGAGAAACTGTAGGCCCTCACCAGCTGGTTCGAAAAGTTCAGTAACCAAATATCTATCAAGCCACAACGACACACACTTCAGAGCACCACCACCTCCACGTCATCGTCTCCGCCAGCCACCAGTAAACCCAAAGGCAGACTTCGCTAACGAAGTGAAATTTCACATCATCACTTGGAATGCTTGTAACATCAACAATTATCCGAAAATTACTTCTCTCAAGACCTATGTAAGCCGCCACTAGCCACAAGTTAAATTTATTCAAGAACCTTTGTTGACCGCAACGATCCTGGGACAGAGGCACCTCCGCTCGTATGTCCATCATGTCAGGAATGACCTTCTAAGTTACATTCACTCTTCCATCCCCCATCAACTCTTGCCCTGCTCTATCCATGATGACATGACATTTCAACTCTTTGATATATCCATAGGCAATGGGAAGCTGAGACTCTGCAATGTTTACTCTGCTCCAGGTAAAATCAATCTCTCTGCCCTCCCCACACCCACGTCTCACGGTGTGATCTACATGGGAGACTTCAACGCCCGGCACTCTGCCCTAGGAGATGCCTCTCTCTCCCCGAAACGTAGTGGGCTACCTTTCCTCGAGTACATCCGCAGCCACCTCCTCACTCACTGGTCCACTGAGGGTGCCACACACTCCAGAGGAGGCACGTTCGACCACATCATCACATCTGGTCTAGCAGCGACACACGTTAAGTGCTTTCTCATACAGACTCTCTTCTATGACCATGTCACACTTGGACTCCTGTACTCCCTACCAAATGGGCCTTCTACTCTTCACACCTGCCTCCGAATCTCCATTCCTCCGATGCACTGCCTCAACTACATCTCTTACATCTCCACTCTTATACCAACATTTGATCTCCAGTCACCTGAGAACCTATACTCTTCCCTCGTTGTTTCAACATATGATTTTTACACCTATTACGTCACAAGGCCACACATCAAAAGATGCCGCGAGGGCCACGCCTGGACACTGGACTGATGCATCCTACAGGCGGAAAAGAAGGATGAGAGAAATGGTCTCGTCTTTCAAAGGCAACCAACACCTGCTAATCTCCTCCAGTATCAGACATCTAGATATGACCTCGTTACCCTGCAGCAGTGTGCCCATACCAAATCATGGAAGAAATATTTCGACAGCATCAACCACCAGACCAGCGTTGGCTCCATGTGGCACCTGCTAAACAAAGTCATCAAAACGAAACCACTGAGTGCTCGCAACCACAGCCCAGCCCAATATACACAGGACTTGCTAAGTACTTGGTTTGAACAAGCACAGGCAAACAATCTTCCCTCCCCCATTCATGAGGCGTTCTCCACCCACAAGATTATCCGCACCCTACGTCTAATGGCTGCATTATTACGGACGGATGAAGATGACGTGCCCATCACTTAGGACGAACTGCGTCGTGCTCTTGTCACAAGCAAAACAACAGCTGCCGGGGGTGATGGCATTATCTATCAAGTCCTCCGCCTGCTCCTTAAAGTCCCTGGCAATCCCTTGCTGCAACTCTATAACCTTTGCTTTAGCAAGGGATATGTACCTCGTGCCTGGACATCTAGTACCATTGTGCCCATCCCCAAACCTGCCACAGACAAGTACAGGCCTATTTCACTCACCTCCTGTTTCTGTAAAGTCCTCGAACGTATATCTCTCACCCGACCCATGTTTCGACTACAGGATAAGCTATCACCAGAACTGTATGGTTTCTTACCACAGAGGAGCACACACCACTGCCTGATGAATCTACATGTCAGCCTCTCCCCTACCAGTGTGGTAGCGTTTCTTGATCTCAAGAGTGCATTCGACGTAGCCAACAGGGAGATTATTCTCGATCAACTCGTAGAATTTGGCGTCCAAGGCAACCTCCTGAGGTGGCTCCGTAGTTGTCTCTCGAACAGGACTTCACGTGTACTATTCCAGGGAACATACAGTACCTCCAGGGAATTCGAACTTGGTACTCAACAGGGTGGGGTGATAAGTCCCTTCCATTCTAACGTCCTGATGCACCGCCTGCTATCCCTTCTCCCCAACATTCCCGCCACAACTGTCACCTGCTACGCTGACGATATCTGTGTGCACTCCACCTCTGCTGCCGACCTACAGTGCCAACTTCACTCCTTCTTCGAGTCGACATCCGCCTGTGGCCTCATCCTTTCCCCAGAAAAGAGTCGAGTATTCTCTCCTATTGGCCCCGAAACACTGCCAGTGTTCATTGTAGGACACAGTGTCATCCCGCCTTGCGCACAGTACCTATACCTGGGAGCCCCAGTACGCATCACTCTAGCCATACCTGCTCGGCAGCGCATCCATCCCATCATCCAAGATATCCTCCACCGGCGCTTTATCCCATTTAAATGGCTCACCAGCAATCCCGCTGGACTATCCA
>NC_134820.1:33663299-33665799 GCF_046742065.1 Oratosquilla oratoria | reverse complement strand
TAATCACCTTGGAACTGTGACACATTTGATCATTTTCATGCTGGCCATTTAAGAAAATTGTATGGGAATGACATCCGTAGGACTCTTCCATAAAGGTCATATTGATCGATCCAGACCCCCGAAGGTATGATTAACTGTATTTCAACCTCAACGGACCAGTCTTCTTCTTCTTCTTCTTCTTCTTCTGCTTCTTTTTCTTCTTCTTCTTCTGCTTCTTCTTCTTCTCCTTCTTCTTCTTCTTCTTCTTCTTCTTTTTCTTCTTCTTCTTCTTCTTCTTCTTCTTCTTTCTTCTTCTTCTTCTTCTTTTTCTTCTTCTTCGTCTTCTTTTTCTCTTTTTTTGTTCTTCTTCTCTTTCTTCTTTTTTCTTCTTCTTTTTCTTTTTCTTGTTCTTTTTTCGTTATGGTCTTTTTCTTCTTCTTCGTCTTCTTTTTCTCCTTTTTTTCTTATCTACTTTATTTTATTTCATTTCGTTTATTTATATATTTATTTATTTTATTTATTCATATGTATATATATATATATATATATATATATATATATATATGTGTATATATATATATATTTATATATATATATATATATATATAGATATATATATTTATTTATTTATTTATTTTTTTGGGGGGGGACCGGGATGTAATATCTACCCGAGAAAGGACGTGAACCTCTTAGGCGCGATGTTGTCCCCCAAGGACAAAAGCAATGGTTATTGCCGGCGAAATACTTCTACCATTGGCGAGGGGCATAACTATAAGCTTTAATGAGACATATGAATGATTATAGGCGTCGTAACCGTTATGGTTGTTATGATTGTTATGGCGGTTATGACCGTTAAATCCGTTACGGTGGTGTTATCGATTTCAAACATAACGTCCCTAAGTTCGTTATGATCTTCATTTCCTTTATGGCCACGCTCACTGTCACGGTCGTTATAACTCTGATGACAGTATAATCATTATGGTATCATAATGTTATACAGTACTAGGCGCTCCGTGCCAGACAGACGAAAACGCAGCCACCTCAAAATTACGTTTTCTTTGAGCGCTTCATGTAGTCAAACTTTGTACATCGATAACTCAAAACATGACTTTGGCGTCTTCGCCTCTTTGGCATGGAGCGTCCATTACCTCCTCCGAAGAGTGGTCGAGAGTCCGCGTTCGATCCCCTGTGGGTGACAATGGAAATCCAGCCTCAGTTCCTGGCTCCCTATCCTGAGAGCGGAAATGGGTCGCCTGTTCTGGAAATTGCCCAACCTCAGGGGGTTCCCAGCAAAGAGTCATTTTAATGGAAGTGAAAGCCAAACTCGCCCTTCTCCGTCAGTCTCGAAGATCGCTTCCTGCTCTCCTACGTTTTCCAGTGCCCACATCCACTTCGTGACCTCTCCCTTCCCCACTCACTTAATCACTCCATAAATCCATCAAAAGCGAGTAGGTGGTGCTAAGTATATAACGCATGACCCCATTCCAGGCGCATAACCTCGTCTCATACAAATCACATAACCTCATTTAAGGCTCATAACCTAACTCCAGGTAGGGAACTTCGTTTCAACACTCGTTTAAGTCACATAGTCTCGTTCAGGCCTCACAGCCTCAATGGACACATTCAGCCTCATTTTAAGCATAGCCCTAGTCAGGTCATAGCCTCAAATGACACGTACAGCCTCACGTGGAGCACAGCCTCAATCAGGGAGCAAAACCTTCATCAGAGTGTACAAAATTAATCCAAGCGTACATTTTCATACGAAGTAGATGTCTTCACTACTTTCCTGCATACATTTTGCGTAGTCAATGTTTTAGAGATTTCGGTAACAGTAAAAAAAAAAAAAAAAAAAAATGTTAGCCTCTAAAATTCAGCAACCCCTCCTTTCCTGTCACCTCACCATCCCACTTCCACTCAGTGGGAAGTGAGAAACCCCTGATAGGAGAACATCATGTCAGTTGCAGCATTACGGTGTTGTTTTTTTTGTTTTTTTTTTTTTTTTACCGACGTTGGATCACCTCTCCGGCTGTCGGGAACCGACGCAGTAAGCCTGTAGCGAGTCCTGAGGATCAATCTCACGACCACCTGCTCATGAGTTCAAGACGGTATCCACTGGGATATGGAGTGCCCCCCCTCCCTCCCACTGCTCTCATTATATTTCTCTTTCCCCACCTCTATAACTCTCGTGACTTTCACATAGGATAGAAGCACTGGTTGACACCGAAGAAACACTGAATATATTTACATACAGGCATTCCTAAAATGTATTCTTGAAAATGAAAGCCAATTTTAATCTTTTTCGCATGTGTCTAGTCTAGTCCCCCCGTGCGAGTTCGAGCTAATGACCATTTTCCAAAGACAGCTGAGAAGGACCAATGGATTCGACAACGTTACGAAACATTGCGAAGAGCGACTGCAATTTTTTGGAACAACTTGAATATAAATAAACTCTCTCTTTCTCTCTCTCTCTCTCTCTCTCTCTCTCTCTCTCTCTCTCTCTCTCTCTCTCTCTCTCTCTCTC
>NC_134820.1:33648299-33660799 GCF_046742065.1 Oratosquilla oratoria | reverse complement strand
TCACATTTCATGATTAAATAATTCAGTCCACTTCAGACGTGTTTACCAAGTATTTTCATGAAAACAACATTGGGCTGTTCAGAACTGTTTGAGTGATCTGAATTATTAAGTACAATAATGCTTTTTCAATATGCACCGAGAAATATTCTAATATCTTAACAAAACCTCTGTATATATGAACCAAAAACACTATTTGGGGCACCTACACGCTATTCCCTAAATTGCATTGAATCGGCCAACGTTAGACAGAATAAAGCCCATAGAGTATGTCACAGTGTCACAGAGATAGTCTTAGGGACTCCATCCACGGTACAACCTGGTCTTCAGGCCGCTGGACAGATCTGGTCAAATCCGACCGGGTTGGATCGTGTATGGACTGATTTTGGTTTGTCCGGCCGACGGTGAACGGACAATACCCCAACGGACAAAACTCCAATCGATAATTTAGGTTAGGTTAGGTTAGGTTAGGTTAGGTTAGGTTAGGTTAGGTTAGGTTAGGTTAGGTTAGGTTAGGTTAGGTTAGGTTAGGCTAGCTTAGTTTAGGTTAGGTTAGGTTAGGATAGCTTGGGTTAGGTTAGGTTAGGTTAGGCTAGGTTAGGTTAGGTTAGGTTAGGTTAGGTGTTAGGTTAGGTTATGGGTTAGGTTAGATTAGGATAGGTTAGGTTAGGTTAGGTTAGGCTAGGTTAGGTTAGGCTAGGTTAGGTTAGGCTAGGTTAGGTTGGGATAGGCTAGGTTATGTCCTCCCCCCCCCCCAATTTTCCTATGGGGGGGGGGACAGATTGGGGTTTTGTCCGTTGGTGTTTTGACATGTGTTCCCGGCCGATACACATGACCAGATCTGTCCGGCGGCCTCAAGACCAGATCGACCCGTGGATGGGGTCGTACTTTTAAAAACTTTCACCAGAACTAGCTAACACTCTCAACCATTAGGAAATAGAATTTGACTAACTTCATTGGCTATACTTATGAAAATCATCAGAAAAAAAAACGTTTTCCAGAATTGGTGAAAGGTTTTCATAATAGGAGTGATCGGGCAACTCTGACTTAGATTCAATCACCCGTCGTAAGCCAGAAGAAAATATTTGGAGTACGCCACTCTAGGCAAGGATAAAAAGAAACGAAAGAGAAGGAAGACTTGCCTTTGGGACTTAATGACGCCCGGCGCAAAATGTAAACAACGTGAAGACACCAAGTCCCCATACTCACGTGTCCTCAAGCATATCCCCGGCGAGCATATGCAGCATAAAGTGTGTATGATATAGAGCCCTCTTCCCGTGAGAAGTGTATACACTATAAAGTGTATCCCCCGTAGAGTGGCACTTCGTGTGATGCTCTCCACGCGGCCCGCTGAGGGGGAACCGGGAGGGGCTAATTACTCTCAAGTATTCAAGTCAAGTATTTGGGAAGCGGACGCTGAAGAACGAAGGTATGGTGGTTCCATGAGTTGCAGTCTAACCGGTACAGACAGCAGGGTGTCCGGTACCGGTTAAGGCGGAAGATTGAAATGGTCGAAGTGTGGATGTGCGACAGTACTATTTTTTTTTTAACAAAGGTGGTGGAAATTTTAACGTGCGCTTGAGTAATTGTAGTCTAGTAGTTGTTGGGGTATATGAGTGGCATGAGCGGTCGAAGTTAGGGAACATGACAATGCAAGTTGCTTGTTCATGATCTCGTTGACAGAAGGGGAGAAGGGGAGAAGAGGCGAGAGGAAGTGGAGGGGGACCAATCTAAATATATTATACTGCATTTGTGTATTGCTGCAGTCTGTACTGTTGTGAGAGGGTTCTCTGACTGTTGGTGTTGCTGTGTGAATGAATACATGACAATAATTGTAGATCATTCGTTTTCGTCAGCTCCATATTATTATTATTATTATTATTTTTTTTTTTTAGTTCAATAACAAAGACAAGTTATCCAAATCATAGTCAGGATGTTTGGCCTTTTGTAAAATTAAAATTAGCTTATCTTTTCAAATATTCTGTACCCTATTTGCGCAGCTGTATGATCCCTGGGTGCAATCACCAACGACTACGAAGATCAGTTAGTCCGTGCATTTGGCGTGAAATTCTTCCCATATTTCTTTCTTTCTCTCTTTCTACCCCTTTCTCTCTTTCGCTGTCTTTCTTCCTCTTTTTTCTCTTTGTTTCACGATTTCTTTATTTTTTTTTCTTTCTTTCTCCCTTCCATCTCTCTCTCTCTCTCTCTCTCTCTCTCTCTCTCTCTCTCTCTCTCTCTCTCTCTCTCTCTCTCTCTTTCTCTCTCTATCTATCTATCTATCTATCTATCTATCTATCTATCTATCTATCTATCTATCTATCTATCTTTCATTTTCTCTTTCTTTCTCTTTATATTATTTCTCTTTCTCTCTTTTTCTCCCTCTTTCTCCCCATTTCTCTTTCTCTTTTTCTTTTTCTCTTCTTCATTCTATGTTTTTTCTTTCACTTTTCTCTTTATTTCCTTCTTTTTCCTTTAATTTTTTCCTTTCTCTTTTTCTCTCCTTTTCTCTTTCTTCCCCTCTTTCCCTATTTTCATTTTTTTTCACAAGGCGTCTTGCACACAGTCCTCATCTATTTCATATTCCTCTAGCAATAACCAGCGCTTCTATCCTTGGGGACGATAGTGCACCAAAGAGGTGAGGTCATGGAGGCAGTCAAAGAGTGATTTAAGGAAGGAAGCTGAGCGGAGGGAAAAGAAATAGGAAGAGAAAGAGGAAGAGGAGGAGGAAGGGGAAAAGAAATAGGTAGAGGAAGAAAAGAGGGGAAGAGGAAGAGGAAAGGGAAAAGAAATAAGGAGAGGAAGAGGAAGAGGGAGAGGAAGAGAAATAGGGAGAGGAAGAGGAAGAGGGAGAGGAAGAGGAAGAGGAAGGGGAATGGGAAAAGAAATAGGAAGAGGAAGAGGAAGAGGTAGAGGAAAGGGAAAGGTAAAAGAAATAGGGAGAGGAAGAGGAAGAGGAAGGGGAAGGGGAAAAGAAATAGGGAGAGGAAGAGGAAGAAGAAGAGGAAGGGGAAGAGGAAGAGGAAGAGGAGGGGGAAAAGAAATAGGGAGAGGAAGAGGAAGAGGGAGAGGAAGAGGAAGAGGAAGGGGAATGGGAAAAGAAAATAGGAAGAGGAAGAGGAAGAGGAAGAGGAAAAGAAATAGGGAGAGGAAAAGAAAAGGGGAAGAGGAAGAGGAAGGGGAAAAGAAATAAGGAGAGGAAGAGGAAGAGGAAGGGGAAAATAAATAGGGAGAGGAAGAGGAAAAGGGAGATGAAGAGGAAGAGGAAAAGAAATAAGGAGAGGAAGAGGAAGAGGAAAAGAAATAGGAGAGGAAGAGGAAGAGGAAGAAGAAGGGGAAAATAAATAGGGAGAGGAAGAGGGAGAGGAAGAGGAAGCGGAAAAGAAATAGGGAGAGGAAGAGGAAGAGGAAGGGGAAGGGGAAAAGAAATAGAGAGAGGAAGAGGAAGAGGAAGAAGAAGAGGAAAGGGAAAAGAAATAGGGAGAAGAGGAAGAGGGAAGAACAAAAGTCAAAGGACGTGAATGAAGAGAGAGAGAGAGAGGAGGCTCAAGAGAGTCTGAACATGGAAGAGGAAGAGGAAAAGAGGAGGGAAGAACAAAAGGAAAAGGACGGAAGAGAGAGAGGATGCTAGAGTCTGAATGTAGAAGAGGAAGAGGAAGAGGGAAGAACAAAAGGAACAGGACGGAAGAGAGAGAGAGAGGAGGCTAAAGAGGGTATGTGAGAGGAGGGGGAAGGGGTGGTGGGATACGAGGAGGAGGAGGAGGAGGAGGAGGAGGAGGAGGAGGAGGAGGTGGAGGAGGGGGAAGGAGAGGAAGGCCCCCGATCACGAATCCGGTCAACCAGAACATGCTTGGATGGGAATCGTAATGTTTCTCCCGAAATGGGAGTTGGGGAATAAAATGTCTCCCGGAATGGGCTTCGGGGTTGTAAAACTGCAACAACCCGGGTAGTTGTAGCTGGAGGAGTGCATTGGGGATCGTCCGTGGCACCCGGAGAATGTCTGCCCAGCCGAGGTCGCCCCCATCCAAGAAAGGACCTTCGTTGAGTGACCCAAGGTCATCTGAAGAAACTCTTCGAAGTCCATCGACTTCGTGGATGAGAAGCCAGGAGCGCCTCCATCTAAGAAAGGACCTTCGTTGAGTGACCCGAGGTCATCTGAAGAAACTCTCCGAAGTCCATCGACTTCGTGGATGAGACGCCAGGAGACGAAGTCGATGACAAAGACTTTGATGACGATGATGATGATAACGATGACGACAACGAAGACGACGACACGACAACAATAAGGACAGGAGCGTCGGCGACGACAGCTGGGTACAGCAAAGACTAAGACGAATAAGACGACGACGACGAAGATGACAACAATGGTGTCGAAGACACTGTCGATAACCACAACAACGACGACAGGAAGACGACATAGGTTATGACAGCGACAATGACGAAGGAAGATGGCGTGAGCCTCTGGAGGAACACTTTCTGGAATCCACCTAGGAAGATGGAAAAATATATGTATGTACATAAAAAATAAAAAATACACAAAGGATAAGAAAATAGAAAAGAACGGAAGCTAAACGACTAAAAAAAAGGAGGCGTCTGTCAGAGGAAAAGGAGATGAGGTTTGGAGTAAACCCATGAAAGACATGAACACTTCAACACTGTCACAGCCAAAAAGGGTAAGGAGGAAGAGGAAGAGGAAGGAGGGGAAAGAGTAAGAGAACAAGGAGGAGAGGGAGAGAGAAGACAGGAGAGGGAGAGAGAGTATAGGAGAGAGAAAGACGGTAGCCTACTCTGTCAGGAATCCTTACGTCGAAGGATAAAGGTTCCCAAGAAAACATTTGCGTCTTCACGCAGGCAGGACATTTCCTCTCATCGTCCTGAAGGATCCTTGAAGAAGATCGACAATAACCGGATGGGGTGGAAGAGTCTAGGAGGAGGAGGAGGAGGAAGAGGAGGAGGAGGAGGAGGAGGAGGAGGAGGAGGAAGTGGTTCTTTGGGAAAGGGTTGAGGAGGACGAAAAAAGGAAAGGAATATGTGAGAGAATAGCAGGTTGAAGGAGGGAAGGTAGTAGGGAAGACGGGAGGGAGAGAGGAAAGAGGAAGAAAGAAGGGAAGAGAGGAAAGAGGACAACAAAGCGGACGAAATGAGTATAGATGGGCGAAAGTAAGTGTGAAGGAAAAAATTAGATGAGAGATGGAAATAATGTACGAAGGAGGGAAGGGTGGAGATAGAGGAAGAAGGAAGGAGGGAGGGAGGAAAGGAAGGAGGGGTTCATAAGAAGGGTATGAGGGAGGGAGGTAGAAATGGAGGGCTGAGGAGGGAATGAGCGATACTGGTGAGGCGAAAAAAAATAGATAGAGAAAAAAGAATAGATCGATTGACGAAACGATGGAGGAAGGAAAGAAGAGAGGAAAGAAGAATAGAAGGAAGAAAAGAGAAAATGAAAGGAAGGAAAGGAAAAACAGGAGAAGGTAAATTAAGGAAGAATAAGAGGAAGGCCAAGAACGTTTGGGAAAGAATGGAGGAGGGAATAAAATGAAATTATAAAGAACCCCTACCCCCACAAAAAAAAAGAAAAAAAAAAAAAGAGAGGGAAAGACGACGAAATTTTGAGAAATAGAAAGACAGAAATTGAGTAAAGAACCTTGAGAGAGAGGAAGAATATAAAGGAGAGAAAGGGAGACAAAGGGAGAGAAGGAGGAAGGGAGGGAGTGAGGGAGGGGGAGAGGAAGGAAGAGAGAGAGGGAGGCAAAGGATTTCGGGTAGAGAGAAGGTCTGCTCATTTGCATATATGAAGGTATTTGGCACTGATGGCTCGTGAGAGTCGGGGGGGGGAGAGAGTTGTGGAGAGAGAGAGAAAAGAGAGGGAGAGGACGTGAAGGAGGAGGAGAGGGAAGAGAGGGGGAGCAAGAGAGGGAGAGGACGTGAAGGAGGAGGGGAGGAAAGAGAGGGGGAGCAAGAGAGGGAGAGGACGTCGAGGAGAAGAGTGGTTGAGGGAGAGTGGGAGGGTAGGTGGAGAAGAGGAGCGAGAGGAGGAGCAGGAGAGGGAGAAGACGTCAAGGAGGAGGAGGGGGAGGAGGAGGAGGAGGAGGAGGAGGGGGAGAGGGTTTGAGGGAGAGTGGGGAAGAGGAGAGGAACGAAGGGAAAGAAGGTCAAGAGGAAATTGTCATTCTTGTATAGGAGGTCCTGCCGAAGAAGACCTTCTGGAGTGCCATTGGCTCCTGCGTCGAGGTGTCTTGAGTTCTTGGGGCTTTGTACCCACAAAAGAGGATATTTACGAACCTTTCGGGGGGAACGCGGTATCACACTGGGCTATTTTTCCTCCGACTTTCGGAGTAGCTTTAGGAAAGGTATCCAATATGCTGAAGGAAAATTTGTGGTTTTTACGGCGGAAAAAGATCTGGAGGTAGGCGGTGGTACCGCCGATTAATCGGTGGTTGGGGGAGAAATAGCCCAGTATGATAACGCCTTAAAGAATTACCCAAGTCCAGGCGATTTACTGTGAGGTTTCCAGGTGGTGTGTTACGTTCTGGAAAAAAGCATTTATCCAAGAAGTCTCGATCCAGTCCAATGGAAAGGAAAGGAAAGGAAATAAAGAGGAAAAGGGAGGAAAGGGAATAAAGAGGAAAAGGGAGGAAAGGAAAGGAAATAAAGAGGAAAAGGGAGGAAAAGAAAGGAAATAAAGAGGAAAAGGGAGGAAATGAATGGAAATAAAGAGGGAAAGGGAGGAAAGGAAAGGAAATAAAGAGGAAAAGGGAGGAAAAGAAAGGAAAGAAAGAGGAAAAGGGAGGAAAGGAAATAAAGAGGAAAAGGGAGGAAAGGAAAGGAAATAAAGAGGAAAAGGGAGGAAAGGAAATAAAGAGGAAAAGGGAGGAAAAGAAAGGAAATAAAGAGGAAAAGGGAGGAAAGGAAAGGAAATAAAGAGGAAAAGGGAGGAAAAGAAAGGAAATAAAGAGGAAAAGGGAGGAAAAGAAAAGAAAAAAGGAGGAAAAGGGAAGAAAATAAAGGAAATAAAGAGGAAAACGGAGGAAAAGAAAGGAAATAAAGAGGAAAAGGGAGGAAAGGAAATAAAGAGGAAAAGGGAGGAAAAGAAAGGAAATAAAGAGGAAAAGGGAGGAAAGGAAATAAAGAGGAGAAGGGAGGAAAAGAAAGGAAATAAAGAGGAAAAGGGAGGAAAAGAAAGGAAATAAAGAGGAAAAGGGAGGAAATGAAAGGAAATAAAGAGGAAAAGGGAGGAAAGGAAAGGAAATAAAGAGGAAAAGGGAGGAAAGGAAATAAAGAGGAAAAGGGAGGAAAGGAAATAAAGAGGAAAAGGGAGGAAAGGAAAGAAAATAAAGAGGAAAAGGGAGGAAAAGAAAGGAAATAAAGAGGAAAAGGGAGGAAAAGAAAGGAAATAAAGAGGAAAAGGGAGGAAAAGAAAGGAAATAAAGAGGAAAAGGGAGGAAAAGAAAGGAAATAAAGAGGAAAAGGGAGGAAAAGAAAGGAAATAAAGAGGAAAAGGGAGGAAAGGAAAGGAAATAAAATAGGAAAGCGAGGAAAAGAAAAGAAGGGAAGACACGAGAAAGCAAAATAAACGGAAGGGAAGGGAGGGAAATATAAAGAGGAATGAAAGGAAGAGTGGATGGAGATAAGAGAAGATGATAAAGTATGAGAGAGAGAGATATGGAAAATGTAATGAAATTGACGGGTTTCGAAAAGACGGGAAAGAAAAGACGGAAAGAAGTTGCGTAAAGGAGGATGACGCGATGATAAGGGACGGGAAGAGGAGGAGGAGGAGGAGGAGGAGGAGACGGGGGAGGAGAGAGGAGAAGAGAAGTGTGAAGGTTTGTGGAGACAAGAGAGATAATTATAGAGAGAACACGATGGAAGGACAGGGGCAGTGGGGAAAAAGGAAAGGGAAAGTTCTCTCTCTCTCTCTCTCTCTCTCTCTCTCTCTCTCTCTCTCTCTCTCTCTCTCTCTCTCTCTCTCTCTCTCTCTCTCTCTCTCTCTCTCTCTCTCTCTCTCTCTCTTCTCTCTCTCTCTCTCTTTCTTTCTCTCTCTCTCTCTCTCTCTCTCTCTCTCTCTCTTTCTTTCTTTCTTTCTCTCTCTCTTTCTTTCTCTCTTTCTCTCTTTCTCTCTTTCTCTCTTTCGCTCCTTTGGGAGAGAAGCGCCGAACAAAACAAAGTTACTTTTATCAAAAAACTTTGGCTGTGTGAGCCCCGCCCCGACTTCCCCGCCTCTACTGACTCCCCCTCCACCTCCTCCCCTCTCCCCTCTCCCCTCTCCCCTCTCCCTCCTCTCTCTCTCTCCCTCTCTCTCGGTCCTCTCTCTCTTTCCCTTCCCACCCCAGCGCCAATTTACCAACAACTATTTACTTCTTTTTTCTCAACTCTCCAGCTCAATTCCCGCCGCCCATTTCTCACCCATTTCCCGCCCATTTCTCTCATCGGCTCTCCCCTAGCTGTGGCAACATTTTCTCCTTTGTCTCCTTCTCCCCCACCCCCACCCCACACACCCTTCTCCCCCTTTTTCTCCCCCATCTCTCCCTCACTGGAAACCCCTTTTTCCCCCCTCACCAAGTTCGTCTTTTCCCACACCTCTTTTTGAATTAATCTAATACTCTCCCTACCACCACCATCACTATTACCACCACCACCACCACTACCACCACCACTACCACCACCACCACCCTCCTTAACTTCTCCCTGCCACCTCAAGTTACCTCCCCCTCTCTCTCCCCCTCTAGACCTTGTTGTTATTCCCACCCCCTCCCACCCCTCCCACCCTTCCGCCCTCCTTCTCTTCCTCTGTCCACTTCTCCTTTACCTTCCCCCCTCTTCGTCTATCCTTCTCCCCCCTTTCGTCCTTCTCCCCTTCTCCTTCCTCCTTCCACCTTCCACTTTCCTTTTCCCCCCTTTCTTCCACTTTTCTTATCACCCCTTCCCAGCGTCCACTCACCCCTTTCCTTAATCTTTCCTCTCTTCCCTTTCCTTTTTCTCTTTCTTCCATCCTTCTCCCCTCTCCCCTCCCCCCTCCCCTCTCCCCTCCCCTCTCCCCTCCCCTCCCCTCTCCCCCTCCCCTCCCCCCTCCCCTCCCTCCTCCCCTCTCCCCTCCCCCCTCCCCTCCCTCCTCCCCTCTCCCCTCCCCCCTCCAATCCCCCCTCCCCTTCCCCCTCCCCTCCACCCTCTCCCCTCCCCCCTCCCCTCCCCTCTCCCCTCCCCCCTCCCCTACCCTCCCCTCTCCCCTCCCCTCCCCCTTCCTTTACCATTTATTTCCAGACTCGAAACCTTCTTAAACGGCGCAAGAAAAGTTAAAAAAATAAAATGTGTTTACACTCGTTCTACAGAGCGCGTTCTCCTCCCTCGAGAAGTCTCAAGGAGTTGGATAGAGGGCGACATAACCTCAATAACCTCACTTTCGAGGACCACATAGCAGAGCATAAGCCCTCCTCACCCTTCAAAAGAACCCCCATCCCCCACACCCCATCCCCCCACACCCACACTCCCGTCCCCCCACATCCCACCTGGTGTTGTGTTGAATAGAATATGTAAAGTATGTTAATACAGTGAAGGAGAGTTTTGTCTCAGTCAATAAAAGGGTCTCTCTCTCTCTCTCTCTCTCTCTCTCTCTCTCTCTCTCTCTCTCTCTCTCTCTCTCTCTCTCTCTCTATCTATCTATCTATCTATCTATCTATCTATCTATCTATCTATCTATCTATCTATCTATCTGTCTATCTCTCTCTCTCTCTCTCTCTCTCTCTCTCTCTCTCTCTCTCTCTCTCTCTCTCTCTCTCTCTCTCTCTCTCTCTCTCTCTCTCTCTCTCTCTCTCTCCCTGTCTCTCTGTCTGTGTCTGTCTTTGTTTGTCTGTCTGTCTCTCTCTCTCCTTATTTGTTTTTATATATGCTTGTCTGCCTCTTCCCCCCCCCTCTCTCTCACTCACTATCTCTCTCTCTATCTCTCTCTCTCTCTCTCTCTCTCTCTCTCTCTCTCTCTCTCTCTCTCTCTCTCTCTCTCTCTCTCTCTCTCTCTATCTATCTATCTATCTATCTATCTATCTATCTATCTGTCTCTCTCTCTCTCTCTCTCTCTCTCTATCTGTCTCTCCCTCTGTCTGTCTGTCTCTCTCTCTCTCTCTCTCTCTCTCTCTCTCGCTCTCTCTCTCTCTCTCTCTCTCTCTCTCTCTCTCTCTCTCTCTCTCTCTCTCTCTATCTATCTATCTATCTATCTATCTATCTATCTATCTATCTATCTATCTATCTATCTATATATCTATCTCTCTCTCTCTCTCTCTCTCTCTCTCTCTCTCTCTCTCTCTCTCTCTCTCTCTCTCTCTCTCTCTCTCTCTCTCTCATTTATCTGTGTCAGATACGGGTAAAGACCTTTTTAATGCATCATTGGCTTTGGCAACGACCGTGAGCCTGTTCATCCTGATTGTTGTGTTCCTCTTTATGAGATATTTGTCTTCTGTTTCCCCCGTTATTCCCGTGTCCTCTCGTCGCTCAACGGAATCCCGTCATTTCGCCTGCAAAGCTCCTGTCCTGCCTGTCTGTTTGCCTGTCTATGTGTCTGTCTCTCTGTATGCCCCCTGTCTCTGTCTGTCTGCCTGTCTCGTTCTGTTTGTCTGTCTGTCTGTCTGTCTGTCTGTCTGTCTGTCTGTCTGTCTCTATCTGTCTGTCTGCCTGTTTTTGTCTGTCTGTCTGTCTGTCTGCCTGTTTTTGTCTGTCTGTCTGTCTGTCTGTCTGTCTGTCTGTCTGTCTGTCTGTCTGTCTGTCTGTCTGTCTGTCTGTCTGTCTGTCTGTCTGTCTGTCTGGATGTCTGGATGTCTGGATGTCTGGATGTCTGGATGTCTGTCTGGATGTCTGGATGTCTGGATGTCTCTCTGTCTGGATGTCTGGATGTCTGGATGTCTCTTTCTGTCTCTTTCTGTCTGCCTGTCTCGTTCTGTTTATATATCTGTCTATATATTTGTCTATCTCTGTCTGTATGTCTCTATGTCTTTGTCTCTCGTTCTGTTTGTCTATATGTTTATCTGTTTGTCCGTCTGTCTGCCTGTCTGTCTATGTCTGTATGTCTCTATGTCTCTGTCTGTCTGTATGTCTCTCTGTCTGTCTGCATGTCTCTCTTTCTGTCTGTCTGTCTGTCTGTATGCCTCTATGTCTGTCTGTATGTATGTCTCTGTCTGTATGTCTGTCTGTCTATCTGTTTGTCCTGTCTGTCTCTCTGTCTGTTTGTCTGCCTGTCTGTTTACTGTTCTGTCTATGGAACCAACAAAGGGTAAGACGTCAAAGAGAGTCATCTCCCCATCACTTGACTTCCATGACGGATTATCACACTGGGCTATTTTTTCTCCAACCTCCGAATAATCGGTGGTACCACCCACCTCCAGATTTTTTCTTTCTTCAACAAAAATGTATAGAATGTCATTTGATATGCAGGAGGAAAATAATTTACCTCCAGCATATCAGGTTTCTCCAACAGTCGGAGGAAAAGCAGCTTAGTGTGATCACGCCTTCAGATATCAATTTACCATCTTCTGAAGGTGCTGCCCCGAGGGGCTGACATTCGGTGTCTGAAGCAGGACCAAAGATCTCTTTCTACTTTCACATTTAGAGAGCGGACAACCGGCGATGGATCCCTCCTAACTATATCTATTATAATAAAGTAGTAGCCTCTGTCTGTCTATCTGGTTGTTTATTTGTTTGTTTGTTTGTTTGTTTGTACACGAACTCCTCCTAGGGTTTTAGAGATAGACCCCCATAACCATATATATTCTGATACCCTATCACTCCAGGTACTTGGATAACTATATTTCATTTCGAAAAAAAAAATATTTTGGTTAGGGTTAAGGGTTAAAGTTAGGAGGTTTATGTAGTATCCCCTGAAGTCGCGTAGTATTTTTTGTGACTTAAGAATTAATATGATTAAACAAACCATTGTATGTATCCATAAATATTATTTACATTTGTGAAATTAATGTTGCCACAAACCATGATAGCTTTTGTAAGAAGAAAGCATGTTTATGGAAAATGATTGTATAATTTTACCAAATGTTGAAATATTGGTTATTTTTATTTAATTTTATGTGTGGGCGGAAATAGTTCATTCACAAACTCCTACGTTTTTGCAGATAAACCCCTATAACTATATATATTCTGAAGATAAATAAACCAGATACATTTCTTCATCTTTCAGCTGTAGACATTTATTGTCAATCCACACACACACACACACATGCACATACACACGCACACAAAAGAATGTGTACACATGATATTTGTGTTTGTGTATGAATGTATTTTCAAACTAGAGTTTCCCAACTTCGGGAGTAGGGGCGCACACCTGGGAGGGGGAGTGTTTTGGTTAGGGTTAAGGGTTAAAGTTAGGTGGTTTATGGTGAGGGAACACGCCACTACTGTAGTTCCCCCTTAAGTTATTATTTTTGTAACATAAAAATCAATATAATTAAACAAACCATTGTATGTGTTCATAAATATTATCTACATTTGTGAAATTAATGTTGCCACAAACC
>NC_134820.1:33640799-33645799 GCF_046742065.1 Oratosquilla oratoria | reverse complement strand
TCCTAATCCTTTTTCTCTTCCTATTGTTCTTCCTTATTTCTATGCTTATCTTCCTCATCATCATCCTGCTCTTCCTCCCTTAACTATTTCTCCTTTTCTTCATCCTCTTCCTTTTCTTCTCTTCCTACTTCTCCTTCTTCCCCTTCTATTCTTCCTCCTCATTTCTTCTCCTTCCTTCTTCTCTTCTTCCTCACCCCTTCTTTCTCCTTTTCTTCTTCTCGCCACCTTCTCCTCCTCCTCACCCATTCCTCCTTCTATTCATCACTTCCTCCTCCTCACCCCTTCTTCTTCCTCTTCACCCCTTCCTCCTCCTCCACCTACTCCTCTGTACACCGCCCTTCTCTTCATGTTGCTTCTTCAACCTCCTCCTCCTCCTCTTCATCTCCTCTTGAAAATCACTTGACCTCGATTCTGACGCATCTGGTGCCCTCTGACCTGTTCCTGGTGTGTAGGGAAGGCCTACTTTCCTAACTCATTGCCTTCCACCCCTTCCCCGATTCCCTTCAACATCCCTTCGCCCTCCCCCTCACTCCTCAGACACTCAACGCCAACTTTCCAAACTCTCCTTCCAGTAGCACATAAGTATTATTTGGACTAGGTGACATAGGGAGTGAATGAAGTTCATACTGGTTTGTTAGGTTTATTTGACGAAAGACGACTGTGACCCGACCCTACCTCACAAGGCTTATATAGCCCATCGCCGGACCGAAAAGTAGCATCCTTCTGGATGCTACAGAATGGACGAGCATAGCCCAGCCTTGTGCTCATGTTTGCGTGCATATGCCTCTCTCTCAGGCACGATATCGCCGTAGCTCTGAGGCTGAAGACCACCTGTACTTGCATACTATAACAATTAGCATTAAACCCACACACAGCGACTGTATTACAATACACCTAAATAACTTTCCGTGGAGGTCTCATTCCACATTCCACCGCGCTCCCTGGAACTCTCTTCTTTGTTCCATGACAACCAACTGAACTCTCATTTTTTTCTTCTTCTTCATCTTGTTCTTCTTTTTACCACTCCTCCACCCTAGGTGGGAAAGTGGAGCGGATCCTCCACAATTCCCCTTCCACCCCCTCATTACCCTACTCCCCACCACCCCCACCTACCCTTACCTCAGCCTCATCTAGCCCTCAACGAGGACTCGCTAACCAAAGCCCAGGAACTTGAGACTCAGAAGTTACTTCCCTGGAGAGTCTGAGAGACCAGAACAAAAGAGAAGTATAAGGAAGAGGAAAAAGGTGGAGGAGGAGGAGGAGGAGGAAGAGGATGGAAGGGTGGGGAAAGAGGAGGAGAAGGAGGAGAAGGAGGAGGAGGAGAGGACGCTGAAGGGTTATTCAGTCAGGATGTGGTAGGGAGAGTTTTGAGGGAGTTTATGAGAGAGAAGCGAAGAGAAGGAGGAAGAGGAGGAGGAATAGGAGGAGGAGGAAGAGTTTTTGGGATGGGCTGTTGGCGAGTAGGAGGGAGTTGAAGCAAGGTTTCTTCGGATCCGAAGAAGGAAGAAAAGGAAGAGGAGTGGGGAGGAGGGAGAAGAATGAGGAGGGAATAGGAACGAGGCTTCTTAGAGTCCTAAAAAGAGGGAAAAGGAAGAGGAGGAGGAGGGAGGAAAAGGAAAGAGGAACACAAAGGAACACAAAGGAAGAACAAACAACAGCAGGCCTACTGGCCCTAACGAGGCTGTTTGTGTTAACTAAACTACACTACAGTTAAGGAAACAGGGCAACTAGGCGATAGAAGATGAAGAAGGAGAAAGAGGAGAAGGAGGAGGAGGGAGGAGAAGGAAAGAGGAGGAGGAAAGAGGAGAAGGGAAGAGGAGAAGGAGGAGGAGGAGGAGAAGGAGGAGGAGCGAGTAGGAGGTGCTGAGAAAAATGGATATTAAAGTGGAACGTAGAGTCTTGAGAACCGATTAAAGGGTTTTACAGATTTATGGCAGAAGGATATATAGTGGCAGCGGAAAGGAGGATAGTGGAGGAGAGGAGAGGAGGCGGAGGGGAGGCAGAGGGGAGTCAGTGAAGGGAGCAGGAGGAGAGGTAGGAGGCTTGGGGAGACGAAAAATCAATTAGCAAACATAGCTACCATACTTAGTGTAGTTCCTGAAGTAACTTCCAAAGGATTTCAAAGTTGTTATTACTACAAAAAATTGCTATTGCCGATTCGTTTACCTGAGAATGACTATATATATATATATATGTATATACATATATATATATATATATATATATATATATATATATATAATATATATATATATATATATATATATACATATATAATAAAAAACACTTGGAAAACAAAATGAAAGGTGACCGAACGGTTTCGTCTATTTAAGATACTTTTGTGAATCACGTGTTTTTTGTGATTTATTCGCATATCATTTCAACGTCATACATTTCATGAATATGTACCTCACATACATATATATATATATGTCTATATCAGAACATGAAACCCAACCGTGAGCGAGATTCGAATCGACTTACTCGTGACTCGAATTACGCACGCTACCACTCCTATACACTGAGTGTGGGTGGGTGTGTACAGCGGAAAGAGGACAAGTGGAGGCGGAAGGGAGGAGAGGGACGGATGGAAGAGAACCACCAATGTATTTTCTCCTTTCGTGTGGATCTGGTGGAGTAAGCGTGATGGTCTAGTACTCGTTTAGTCATGGGTTCGAATCCCGCACTCCTTGATAAATAACGAAACCATTCGGTACCTTCTCGAGGATGACAAACGCGCTGGAGGGTGCGGGAGGGGAGGGGGAGAGGTTCTGTTGATGAGAAATTTTCATTGTTGTGAGAGACGGAGAATTTGAAAGAGCTGCATTTAATACAAGATATCTTACTTTCTTATCGACATATTATTACTCATTCATATATATATTTATTCATCTATTTATTTACTTAATTATTTACTTATTTATTTATTCATTTATATATTTATTTATTTATTCATCTATCTATTTATTTATTCTTCTATTTCTTTATAAATTTCTTCACTGACATATTCGTTCATTTATTTATCGATCTATTTATTTTTCATTCACTTGTTTATACTTTATTCATTTATTCATTTATTTCGTTATCCCCCCAAAAAGATATATCCCGATTGTTTTACTCTCCCTCTCTCTCTCTATATATATATACATATGTATATATATATATATATATATATATATGTACTGTATATATATATATATATATATATATATATATGTATATATATATATAAATATCTGTCTATCTGACTATCTATCTATCTATATCTATCTCTCTCTCTCTCTCTCTCTCTCTCTCTCTCTCTCTCTATATATATATATATATATATATATATATATATATATGTATATATATATATATATATATATATATATGTATATATATATATGTATATATATATTTCTGTCTCTCCCTGCTCTGCTCTGCTCTGCTCTGCTCTGCTCTGCTCTGCTCTGCTCTGCTCTGCTCTGCTCTTCTCTGCTTTGCTCTACTATGCTATGCTTTGCTATGCTCTCGGCCTCACTTGGTCCCGAAAACATACTGTTCCAATGTTAGGAATGTTCGTGCATGATCACACTCAGCTCGGGGAGGTATATATATATTTTCTTAATAACAGTAGCCCCCAGTGGATGTCATGTCGAACTCATGAGTAGGATGTCGTGAGTTCGATGCCCGGGACCCGCTGCGTGCTTCTTGCGTTGGTTCCCGACAACCCTGGCCAGGCGGGGAGGCGACCCATACATCGGCCTTAGAAACCGAGCGGCTTGCCGCAACTGGCAGGACTTGCCCTACCAGGGGTTTCTCACTTCCCCTGATGTGGGAAGGAGATGGTGAGGTGATAATAGTAGTACTAGTAATAGTACGAGTATTGGTTATGCTTAATGAAAATCATAGTACTGATGATACAAAGCTGTGCGTAATGGCAAATGATCACTTAAACCAGTTAGATATTCAAGAAGGTTTAGATAAATTACAGCAATGGTCTGAAAAGTGGCTCATGAAATTTAACACAAGTAAATGCAAGGTATGCACATAGGTAAAAATAACAGTTAGTACGATTACAAGTTATTTGGAAATTTGTTAACAAAAGTGGATAGTGAGAAGGGTCTATGGGTAATTATCAGTAACGATCTCAAATCATCTAAGCAGTGTATATCAACCTCTGAGAAAGTAAATAAGATTCTATGACTGCGCGATCTTTTGACTTCAAAAGTCCATCACTCATTAACAATCTATATAAATCGTTAGTTCGTCTACATTTGAAATATGTTTCCGGATGGTCACCGAATCTCATTAAAGACATTGACAGATTGGAAAAAGTACAACGGCGAGCCACAAAACTGATTCCAAATATCAAAAATAAATCATACGAAAATCGACTAAAACATATGAATCTGTTTTCCTTAAAAAACGTAGACTCAGAGGTGACTTGATACAGGTCTTTAAGATTCTAAAGGGAATTGACAACATCAAAAGTGACAAAATTTTCACACTGAATGAGAATCAAACAAGAAACTATGGTCTCAAACTGTCTGGAAATAGATTTAATTTGGAAGTGGGTAGAAACAGCTTCGACAACCGTGTAGTTAATGAATGGAATAAACTTCCTGCAAAGGCAGTGCAATGTAGTTCAGTTCGAAGCTTTAAGAATCATTTAGATAAGCACCTAAGCAAGATGCTGTAATGACTATCATTTATTTTATACTATTTGTTTATTTGTTTGTTATCATTTGTCTGTTTATTATTATTTGCTTTATTCTCATTTATTATTAGTTATATGTCAATTTATTATTATTTACTATTTACCTGTTTGTTTATTATTCAACTATACCTATGCATTTATTTATGTATTCTGTTTATCATTATTTACATTATTATAGTTTTATCTATTCATTTATTTATTGATCTATTTATTCACTTATCATTATCACAATTTTTTTTCTCATCTGACCTAGATGTGGACCAAAAGGTCTCCTGTCGGCATGCTATGCCTTTGTAAT
>NC_134820.1:33633299-33635799 GCF_046742065.1 Oratosquilla oratoria | reverse complement strand
TCTCAAATAGAGAGACTTCACTAGGAGTATTAGGATTATTAAGAGATCTGGTGAGATATTAGGAAGTGTGTGAAGTTTGGACAAATGGATTAACTAGCTTTTGGTTGTGCGACTGGTTACCACGAGGCAATGACGTTACCATTGTACCATGCACGACGTTCAAAAGGATCGTTCTAGAACTTGTCCTAACTATTCCCCCCAAAGTCAACTACATACTATACCGTGCGAGTTGAAGTCAGGGAATGGTTAGGACAAGTTCCAGAATATTCATTTTGAACGCTCTGCATAGTATAATGGTTAGAGTCCCGATGTCAGAACTAGCTGAAGTTAAGAAATATTTGCATATTAGAGATTCTTGTGTTATCTAAGCAGAAAAAAAGATAAAATAAACGATGAGTTATAATACACCAATAGTTTTATTTGCCTTAAAAAAAATTGAGGACCTATTTGCAATAATGAAAGGTTTTAATATTTCCTTGACTAACCCCCCCCCCCCCCCCTGTGGGACATGTTTCTCGATTTTTTTTTTTTTTTTTTTTTTTTTTTTTCTTCTTTTACGAAGTACCCATGAAGATCCATGTGAACAAGTTGTATAGACACGGTAAAGGAAACATGGACTGGAGGTGAAGTTTTTATTCCTGACGTTTCGTCTATCGACTTTCTCAAAGGAATGAGAAAGTCGATAGACGAAACGTCAGGAATAAAAGCTTCACCTCCAGTCCATGTTTCCTTGAAGCACCCATGTCTTGGTAGCGGCAATAGGAATCTTCATTAGACCCCCTGGTGTCGTCATCAGAAGTCTTCTATTTTCGCATTCGCATAGTTGTTGAGGGTGGTGGTGATAGTGATTGTAGTGGTGATGAAAGTGGTAATGGTCGTGATGGTGGTTGTGATAGTGGTTGTAGTGGTGATGAAAGTGGTAGTGGTGGTAATCGTGGTGGCGACGGTGGTGGTGACAGAAGTTGTGGTTTCTAATACAGAAGTCTCCAGAGCGTCAGACTCCCAGAAGAAAGAAAACGGAATGAAAGAAGTCGCATCCCCCCCCGCCAATATATAAATAAAAATGAATGAATAAATAAACGAAAGAAAGCTCTACATCTCCAAAAGAAAGAAAACGAATGAAAGAAGATTTTTTACAAAAAAAAAGGAATACACCCAACCCCCCAAAAATAAATGAATAAATAGATAAATGAGCGAAAGAACACTCCGCACTTCCAGAAGAAAGAAAACGGAATTCTAACGTTCTTCAGGACTCTGTAGATGTGTGCCACCGCATAATTATGCAATACAAGACTCTTTTCTCAGAATTTTTCTCAACAAGCCACTGTTTTCAGGAACTTTGTGAATGCGGGCTTCCTCTTGTCAAAGATGATCCCCTGCAAAAACCAAGGGGCCCCTCATTCTTTTTTATCAATATTATTATTAATGATATTATTATAATCTTTATTACTTTTTTTAGAAACTCGATAAATCTCAGAACACATAGAGAGTGTTTCAGAGTAAGTGAAACCTATTCAACTAGGCTTTATTCAATATCCAAATATAATATATCAATAATGATTACCTTTATCTGAAGCTGAGATAATGATAATTATATATTTCAAAGTGATAAGGCATACACTTGGACAAAAACAGGGTGCTTAGAGAATATGATCCAAATGTCCGCCTTTGAGTCAGAGGCATTACTGAACGCGCTGTGCAAAGTTATTGATAACACGCACACATTCCTCCTGACTGATGGTCTGAATGTTCGTTTTTATGGATGCTTTCAACTCTGGGATGGTAGTAGGGTTGTTTTTATAGATACTATCTTGGAGGAAACCCCAGAAGAAGAAGTCTGGGGGTTGAGATCCAGGGAATGTGGTGACCATTCTGTGTAGGTTTCGCGGTTAATGATGTGTTCCCCAAAGTGCTCCTTCAACTAGTCCACGGTAATGTTTGCAGTGTGAGGAGGAGCACCATCCTGCTGAATTACAAAGAATTACAAAGGCGGAGCATGCCGGCAGGAGACCTTTTGGTCCATAACTAGGTCGAATGCGGAAAAAGTGTAGTTATGGAACAAAAGGTCTCCTGTCGGTATGCTCCGCCTTTGTAATCCTTTGTAATTCATCTGAATGGTGCGCCTCCTCACATTGTTTATCTTAAGCAACATCACGTTCCCCCAGCTCTCTCCAGAACAGTTCCATGATTTTCACATAGCACTCCTTTGTTACTGCCATGACATTTCCATTCTCATCTTCAAAGAAAAATTGTCCAATAACTCCATGCTTGGACATTGCAACCCATGCAGTGCACTTCTTTGAATGCAAAGGGTCGCTTAGCAATACGGTAAGGGTTGTGAGTGCCCTCAGAAAATCCAGTTCTTGAAGTTAACATGGCCACACAGCAAAAAGTGGGCCTCATCTGAAAACCACACGTTGTTCAGGAAGTTTTCATTCCCTTCAATCTTTTGAGAGAACCACCCACACATGGTGACTCTCTTATCCTTATCAGCCTGTGT
>NC_134820.1:33620799-33625799 GCF_046742065.1 Oratosquilla oratoria | reverse complement strand
AGGGAAGGGGAGGGAGGGAAGGAAAAGTGGTAGGAAAGGAAGGAAAGCGAGTGGAAAGAAGGAAGGAAGGAGATGGTGGAAGAATATTTTGTCAGCAGCAACGAGGACTTTTGTCCTTAGGGACAAAATCCCACCGAAGAGGAAGGAAGAGAAGAACAAGAAGGCTGGAAGGCGTTTCAGAAGTGGATTAAAGAGAAGTCACGTGATCTGAAGAGTACTTTCGGGGTCACAGAGATTATGATGAGGGTTGTTCACTATATAGTCTCTTCATCTACACTTAGAGGAAACTTTAATCGCTACGCTCGTTTAATAACTGGTTTGGAGTTTCCCAATCTTGTTCAATTCTGTATTATTTTATATGGTTTTGTTTTATTGTATTTTATTTTATTTTATTTTATTTTGTTTTATTTTATTTATTTTATTTTATTTTATTTTATTTTATTTTATTTTATTTTATTTTATTTTATTTTATTTTATTTTATTTTATTCTTTTTTTTTATTCTATCTTATTTTATTTTATTTTATTTTATTTCATTTTATTTTATTTTATTTTATTTTATTTTGTTCTATTTTATTTTATCTTATTTATCTTTTTCATTTATTCATTTATTTATCTATTTATCGATTTATCTATTTATTTATTCATTTATTTATTTATTTGCTTTCTTGTAAGAGATGAATATACGAAGTTGTGTAAAATTTTTAGCTCGACCTAGACACCGAGTATCATCCCATCAGGGTTGCAACTTCCAGATGGAGGAGAAAATGTTGATGGAACTTGATGAATGTTGCTGGGGGAGATGCTTCGTTCCGACGTCTGTCACGAAGAATCATTCTGATTCTTTTCCTCATCATCGTCTCCTATACCCTCACATTCACCCACATTCGCCCTCAACCACACACCTCATCCTCACCCTCATTCTCACCCTCATTTTCACCCTCACCCTCATCCTCACCCTCATCCTCACCCTCACCCTCACCCTCGACCTCACCCTCGACCTCACCCTCATCCTCACCCTTACCCTCATACTCATCGTCAAGTTCACCCTCTCCCCCACCCTCACCCTCACCCTCCACCTCACCCTCAACCTCACCCTCATCCTCACCCTTACCCTCATACTCATCCTCAAGTTCACCCTCACTTTCACCCTCACCCTCAACTTTACCCTCATACTCACCTTTACCCTCACCCTCGACCTCACCCTCATCCTCACCCCCTCAAGTTCACCTCCTCCCCTACCCTCACCTCACCCTCAACCTCACCTCATCCTCACCCTCACCCTCAACCTCACCCTCATCCTCACCCTTACCCTCATACTCATCGTCAAATTCACCCTCTCCCTAACCCTCACTTTCACCCTCACCCTCAACTTTACCCTCATACTCACCTTTACCCTCACCCTCGACCTCACCCTCATCCTCACCCTTACTCTCAAGTTCACCCTCTCCCCCACCCTCACTTTCACCCTCACCATCACCTTACCCTCATACTCATCCTCATGTTCACCCTCTCCCTCAGCCTCACCTTTACCCTCACCCTCGCCCTCATCCTTACCCTAACGCTCACACACATCCTCATTCTCACCCTCACATTCATACTCACCCTCACCTTCACTTTTACCCTTACCATCGATCTCACCTTATCCTCACTCTTACCCTCACACTTACCCTCATCCTGATCCTCATCCTCATAATCATCCTTACCTTCATCATTATCCTCACCCTAACTATCATCCTCATCCTCACCCTCAACTTCACCCTAAGCCTCACGCAGACCCTTACCCTCACCTTTACCCTCACCCTCACCCTAACTCTCATCCTCATACTCATCCTCACCTTCATCATTATCCTCACCTTAACCCTCATCCTCATCCTCACCTTCTTCATTACCCTCACCCTAACCCTCATCCTCATACTCACCTTAACTCTCATCCTCATACTCATCCTCACCTTCATCATTACCCTCACCTTAACACCCCTCCACCTTCTTCATTACCCTTACCCTCATCCACTCACCCTCATCCTCACCCTTACTTCACCTTACCCTCATCCTCACCCTTATCCTCATACTCACCTTTACCCTCACCCTCGACCTCACCCTCATCCTCACCCTTACTCTCATATTTATCCCCTCAATTTCACCCTCTCCCCCACCCTCACTTTCACCCTCACCCTAAACCTCACCCTCATCCTCACCCTTACCCTCATACTCATCCTCATGTTCACCCTCTCCCTCAGCCTCACCTTTACCCTCACCCTCGCCCTCATCCTTACCCTAACGCTCACACACATCCTCATTACCCTCACCCTCATTCTCACCCTCACATTCATACTCACCCTCACCTTCACTTTTACCCATACCATCGATCTCACCTTATCCTCACTCTTACCCTCATACTTACCCTCATCCTGATCCTCATCCTCATAATCATCCTTGCCTTCATCATTATCCTCACCCTAACTATCATCCTCATCCTCACCTTCTTCATTACCCTCACCCTTACCCTTATCCTCATTCTCATCCTCACCCTCATCATCACCCTCAACCAACTTCACATCAAGCTCATCCTCACCTTCTTCATTACCCTCACCCTAACCCTCATCCTCATACTCACCTTAACTCTCATCCCCATACTCATCCTCACCTTCATCATTACCCTCACCTTAACCCTCATCCTCATCCACACCTTCTTCATTACCTTCACCCTAACCCTCATACTAACCCTCATCCTCACCCTCAACTTCACCATCAAGCTCACCCACACCCTCACCCTCATCCTCACCCTTATCCTCATACTCACCTTTACCCTCACCCTCGACCTCACCCTCATCCTCACCCTTACCCTCATAATCATCCTCGTGTTCACCCTCTCCCTCAGCCTCACCCTTACCCTCACCCTCGCCCTCATCCTTACCCTCACGCTCACACACACCCTCATTACCCTCACCCTCATTCTCACCCTCACATTCATGCTCACCCTCACCTTCACTTTTACCCATACCATCGATCTCACCTTATCCTCACTCTTACCCTCATCCTGATCCTCATCCTCATTGTCATCCTTACCTTTATCATTACCCTCACCCTAACCATTATCCTCATCCTCAGCCTAAACTTCACCCTGAGCCTCACGCAGACCTTTACCCTCACCCTTACCCTCACCCTCACCCTCACCCTAACCTTCATCCTCATCCTCACCTTCATCATTACCCTCACCCTAACCCTCATCCTCATCCTTACCTTCTTCATTACCCTCACCCTAACCCTCATCCTCATACTCACCCTCACCCTCACTCTCACCCTTACCCTCACCCTCACCCTCACCCTCACCCTCACCCTCACCCTTACCCTCACCCTCACCCTCACCCTCACCTCACCCTCACCCTCACCCTTACCCTTACCCTCACCTTTACCCTTACCCTACCCTTACCCCCTTATCCTTTCCCTTAAAAGGCCGGTACCCTTACCCTTACCCAGGTACCTTACCCGTCCCCCTCTCCAGCTTCTGTCCCTTACCTTGGAACAAGAGCTTTTTGTCTTTAAATACTCGGCGTTTATTCTATTTACACCTTCCTCCTCTTCCTCTTCCTCCTCCTCCTCCTCCTCCTCCTCCTTCTTCTTCTTCTCTTCCCCTTCATCTTCTTTGTCTTACTCCTCTTCCTCTTCGTCTTCAACTTTCTCCTTCTCCTGATTTTTCTCCTCGTCATCGTCCTTTTTGTCCTTTAAATACTCGGCGTTTATTCTATTTACACCTTCCTCCTCATCCCCTCTTCCTCCTCTTATTCCTCCTCCTCTTCTTTCCTCCTCCTCCTCCTCCTCTCCCTCCTCTCCTCTTCCTCTTCTTCTCATCTTCTTCTCCTCTTCCTCTTCCTCTTCGTTTTCAACTTTCCTCCCTTCCTCCTGCTTTTTCTCCTCTCATTCCTATCTTTTTTTCTTTTTCCTCTTCCTCTTCCTCCTTCTTCTTCTTCTTTCCTCTTCCTCTTCCTCTTCCTCTTCGTCTTCCTCTTCCTCTTCCTCTTCCTCTTCCTCTTCCTCTTCCTCTGTCTCTTCCTCTTCCTCTTCCTCTTCTTCCTCTTCTTCCTCTTCTTCCTCTTCCTCTTCCTCTTCCTCTTCCTCTTCCTCTTCCTCTTCCTCTTCCTCTTCCTCTTCCTCCTCTTCCTCTTCCTCTTCCTCTTCCTCTTCCTCTTCCTCTTCCTCTTCCTCTTCCTCTTCCTCTTCCTCTTCCTCTTCCTCTTCCTCTTCCTGGTCCTACAGGTCCAGTCCTCGATGGCACATACACACAGTACATGCTACCCTAGCTGGTAATTAGGGCAGTCACCATAAAGAAGGAGCCGGGTCACCTCTAAATATAGTTCTGAAATGAAAGCCTTCCTCACCCGGGGGACACATGAAAAGGCCCATTGAGCAACCCTGGCGCCATAGCTTTTCATCTTGTCCAGAGGACACAGAAAGGAAACGGACTAATTTTCCGCTATAGTCGGAGTTTGGGTGGATAATGAAAGCCAAAACGTTGTCAGTATGGTTATTGTATGTAACAGTATGATTATTATCATGCTATTATGTCAGCATTATCATATGTAAAAGTAACTGCTATTCACTCGACACAATGTCAGCATGATTATATGTAACAGTAACTACTATTCATTCATCACAATACCAGCATGATTATATGACAGTAACTGCTATTCACTCAACACAATGTCATGATGTTTATATGTAACAGTAACTACTATTCAATCAACACAATGTCAGCATGATTATATGTAACAGTAGCTACTATTCACTCAACACAATGTCAGCATGATTATGTGTGAGTTAGAGTAAGACCACCAAACGTTTTCAGCATGATTACATGTATCAGTAACTACTATTCACTCAAAACAATGTCAGCATGATTATGTGTGAGTTAGAGTAAGCCCACCAAACGTTTTCAGCATGATTACATGTAACAGTAACTACTATTCACTCAAACCAATGTCAGCATGATTATGTGTGAGTT